>NC_142192.1:14187500-14487777 GCF_026936395.1 Plectropomus leopardus | reverse complement strand
TGATTGAGTTATGCCTCAAGGCTGCAATTAGCAATAATTTCATTCAATAATCTGCAATTAAAATGCTAAATTAAATTATTTATTTATTTGTTTGTTTATTTATTTTATTTATTTAATTTAATTTAATTTATTATAGTAATGCTTAAAAAATCTGTTTTGGGGGGTTTTTGTGCAGTTATTGTACATACGACCAACAATTTTAAGGCGTTAAAAGCCAAACATTTGCTCACTCTGTACACACTGTTTTTATACGCCATCAACAACAACATGTTAATAAACACCATTGTTGTAATGCCTTTCATGTGTTACAAAAGTTGCGCTTTTTTATGAACAGTAAAACCAACGTTCCAGTTTTAACAGATGCTTTGCTTATGCTAAAGAAAAGTATTTCATTATCACTGTAATCACTGTTTTTTCATACATGTATCTAATTCCACCATCTGACACTACAATATAAAAAATTAAAAAACAGAAATAAAATAGTCTTTATCATTCTTTACGCTATGTATTTACAAAATTGAAGACAAAAAAAGACACACTGATATGATACCTAATACTGTGTGTGCGTGTGCGTGTGTGCGTGTGTGTGTGTGTGTGTGTGTGTGTGTGTGTGTGTGAGAGTGTGAAAACCTTACTATTAAAAATGAACTGAAAGTGAAACATCTATGCTCTTCAAAGCCAGACCAGACATTGACAAAAACACTAATTTTACACAGGAGCTGCTGGTCTACCGCACCTGTGTGGGAAGTACCTAATAAGCATAAGACTGAATAATGAGACTTGAATTATACTGCAAGAGTGGTGTGAGAGTGTGATAACAGATGTTTTGATATAGTTTTGCTTCTGTTCAACGTGGTCCCCAATCAATCAACATGTCCTCCGTTTGGAGGTTTGCAAAACAGTTCTTTTTCACAAATTCAAGGTAACACAGCATGACCAACTGATTTAAAAATGGCCAGTTTGTCAGTGAAGTATTCCTTTAAAACTTCACCCACGTCGACCACCTAAAACAGCAAAATGCTGCTGGCATATTCATGAATCAGTATTAACCATCTTAAATCAGAGTTTGAATGCAGGAATTTAACTTATAATCAAGTGATGTCATGTTGTTGTATTTGTACTTCTACTTACATCAATTATTTGAGTACTTGTTCTGACAATGAGTTTCAGTTTACTTTTGGTGATTGTGTTATCATTTCAACCGACCAACTTTTTACTTTAGCTAATGGAGGATCGGTGTTTCATCTTAAATCTTAATCTGGTGGTTTTATTTTCACACTCACTGTGATGTTTTATAGACATTTTCCATAAAGGAAAAGCAGGATTTCATTTGTAAAGTCCTGTAACAGAGGCTGATTTTGGTGAAACTGATGACTGTGTGTGCGTTCACTCTGACGGTGAAAAGTTTGCCCTGATGTTTTTATTCTCCACCTCTCTCCTAGCCGAGCCCTGACCACAACAGCAGCCCACTGAATGACACAGAAACGAGTTCACCCAGGAAGGAAACTCCCTGCTTTCCCAGAGGATGTCAGTCCAAAGTGCACTCCGACAGCTGTGTGTTTGTGTGCATGTGTTTATGAGAGAGAGGAAAGGAGAGGTGGACTGAGTCAATAGACACGTTAGCTGACTCCCTCAAGTGTACCACACAGCATCAAAGGCTGTTTCATAGTGATACTGCCAGCAGTTTGTTTTAACAAAAACACTCCCCCCCTCCTTTCCTTTCTTAAAGCAGATTCTTTTGTATTTTCAGTTTGCAACCGGTGTGAAAGACATCAGTGAACTGCTGAAACGCAAACCATAGATGAGTAGTAAGGATGACATATCGATGACTGACGCATACAGAAGGGACACACACACAACCTCACACCATTAACCTTACTTGGACAAATACATTCACGGATAGACACACACACCCACACACAGTTGTAGAGGTGATGTAATAGCTTCCTGGAGCTGCGGTTTCCCAGAGTGAATATCCAAGTGTTGGCCTTAGCCAAATGTTGGACGGTACAGAGCAACAAAAGAAACACAACTATATCTACCACTCCTACTGCTCCCATTATACTCCCAACACTCAGATCAACCTCTCAGAGCTGACTGTTCGGATACTACCTTTTATGACACACATGAGCCTAATGCTGCAAGCTTAAAGTTAAATTATAAATAGATACATCCATCATGCATCCCTAAACCTTTTAAATTCACGTCAATGCTTCATGCTGTTTCACTCAAAATGTATCCCCATTTCCCATGAATGCTGATGCCTCCTGTCACACTTCTGAGATAAAAGATTTTTCTCTCAAATGACAGAGGGAGCTGCTTCTTTTGCTCCATTACTCTTTCCAACAACATCAGAGAAACCATGGCTGTGTTATGATTTTCCTGCCTAAGACTTGATGTCTAATAGAACTGAATATATTGTGTTAAAAGGTTTCTTTGATAAGCTTTTTTTGTGAGTGACATGGAATTGATATAATTGCTTGTTCGTTTCAAAACTTATCAAAACAGGAACTGAGACATGAATTTCAGAGGAGCCTGCTTCTGGGTGTTGATGGATCCCCGGGGCAGTGGGTTCATGCCCAGCAGGAGGAAGAAGAAGCATATCGTTGTGAGGGAACCTGTCTGTATGCATCTTGTCTCCTGTCTGCACTGATAGGCAGTTTTGCTTGGTGTTGATTTGAGATGCAGCACTGGAGCTTATTGGCTTTAATTAACATCACATAAGGAGATTAGCTCAGCTGAAAGTCAATCAGAAGAAGCTTAATATGAAGACTTACTTAACCGAAGGAAATCACTAACAGAATTCTGCGGGTGTGAAGCTGTGTTTCTGTTCGGTGACGAGCTGTTTGGGGGGCAGGGGTGAAAAACAAGCATGTAAGGTAGCTTATCACGTTTTATCACCTCAAAGGGCATCCTAGAGGGCATTCACTAGGTTTTCTCTATTGGGATGGCATTAAAGAGAGCACTTTTCACATTTGTTCTACAAGATGCGTACCCTAAGGGGCACTTTGTTGCATTTTCTCCATTGAAAGAGTATCCCAGAAGGCACAGTATCACTTTTTCTTCACTAAAAAGGCATCATACAGGGTACATCATTGAGTTTTCTCCACTGGAAGGGCACCCTAGAGGGGGCCTTATCATGTTTTCTCCTCTTGAAAGGAACACTTGAGGGAACATGATCACATTTTTTCCACTGGACAGGCATCCTGGAGGGCATTCATCAGGTTTTCTCTCATTGAATAGCATCGTAAAGGGCACTTTATCGCATTTTCTCTACTGAAAGAGTACCCTAAAGGTCACTTCATTGCGAATTCTCCACTGGAAGGGCACCCTAGAGGTCACTTCATCACATTTTCTTCACTGAAAATGCACAGTAGAGGGCACTTCATCATGTTTTATTAAACTGTAGGGGTACCCTGGATGGAACTGTATCACTTTTTCTTGACTGAGAGGGCAACCAAAAGGGTAAATCATTGAGTTTTCTCCACTGGAAGGGAACCTTGGAAGAAACATGATGTTATTTTCTCCACTGTAAGGGCACTTCATCATATGTTCAGGTACTCCTACTCTATGAATTATTCAGTCTGACCTGACATTTAATAACAGCCAGTAACAAATGCTTTTGAACCCGTTACCTGCACCATTAAAAACTAACTCTGCAGCTTATTTAATTCTACTGAAATATGAGAAACTGTCTGTATGAAATCACTATCTTTGTCGATACTCAGGTTATTGTTTACTGTGCGTCCTCTCTCTGGTATCAGCTTGCGACTGTGTGAATTAATTAGTATCGCTTGCTGGGAAGGACAAAGGAAAAGTGCTGGGAAGTGGAGCAGAAAACTGATGCAGGTGATAATTTGATGGATTTTTACAATAATTTCCCTGACAGTGACACTGCTGTCGAACAAGTAACAACTTTTGGGGCGATGATCAAATATGACTAGTTTGTTATAAATTACTTGAACCTTTTTCCACCCTCTTTCCATTTTTAACAAGGCTACAAAAATGTTGAACTTCGATCAACCATTACTGCTTTCCAAGACATTTGTCTCTTTAGGACTAGTGAAATGTGGGGACATTCATGAAGACAAGAGGCTTTAGCCAATGAGCTGAAAGTTGCACTTCTGGCTTCTTCTAAATAATCCACCTGAACAGGACAGGATTGTTTCCTTTTTTTTTAAAGTACAGAATTTTACTTATGTCCAAATTACCATAATACACACTAAAGGACTGTGTTTCCTTCTGGGAATAGTACCCGGTACTTCCTGGCCCTGAGTTGGGGGGGGGGGGCCACAATGGTCCCATTGAGGCCAAATTAGTCATCTGCTGCAGAACTTTTGCCTCATTGGTAGTGGGTGCATTACCTGGAAATCAGAGCTTATTCTCCACGAGTTCTGGGTCACCTCACATCACCCACCGCAAAGTTGTGTCAGGGAAATCTAAGTTGGGTGGAGATTCAGAAGAGCCGGTGGTGAGTGTGGGTGTGTATGTGTGGACTGAACCACAGGATAGTATATCATTGTTACTCCTCCCTGCTGCAGCCCTGCAGTCCAAATGTGTTATTCCCCTGAATATAGACACTGTGGCTGAAAGTCCTTGAGACCAGTGCCCCCCCATCTCTTTCTCTCTTTCGTTCTTTCACTCTCTCTTTCTCGTGGCAAGGAGGGCACTGAGCTGGAGAGCAGCTCTGTCGGCCTTGATAGAATTACACTTGCAAAGTGAACAGCAGCTGGCACCCAGGATGTGGGTGAGAAAATCAGGGACTCTCCAAGACTCCCTGGTGAGCAGAAAAGGGCACAATGAGGAGAATGGATAACTAGGCCCCTCAGGCACTCTCATCTTGCATTTCACTTTCACATTTCAAGGACAAATGAGTGGTTTTTTTCTGAAATGTGCCATGAAGATTACAGTAACAGGTGGTCATCCTAAATGGTTTTAATAGAAAGAATGCAGACTGTTTAACCCTTTGAAACCTGGGCAAACTGGCTTGATTTCTTTCAAAAAGGCAACAAGCAACTAATGAGGAAATGACAAAGAAATAAAGAAATTAGAAAGTATAGAACTACAATCAAATAATAACACGTAATCATTGGACCTAACTCCTGTCTCTGTTCAAAGATGGTTTTTAGTGTTGGATGTGAATATCCACATTTATCTTTCTCTGCCCATCCACTGACTTGTGATCAATAACCTCTGACCTTTTCCCAGTCAGCAAAGATCTTGAGGTGTTGAATTGTTTGTGGTAGGAGCTAACCTCTTATGATTGAAAGATTGTAGCTATATATTCTGACTGCAGGACCACAAACAGGAGTAACTTAGGTCACAGGACGACATTTTCAGAGCAGAGGAACTTAAATTGTAAGAATGTAAGTAGAAAAAAACCCTTTTTCTACTGAATACATACTCTCCAAGCACAAGAGGAATCTTAAGTGACGTAGGTGGTTAGTGATAGGTTAAACAAATAACCAATCTAGTACCCACAACCACAATTTCAAAGCAGTTAGCCATTTAAACAACCAACAAGACAAAACACAACAGTCCATAACAAAAAATGAATAAAAAATGGAAGAAAAAACAGACAAATGGACCAGCAGCAGTCAAGGAATTACTGAGCATAGCTATGTGACGGGGGAAAATAAATTTTGAATAGGCTATTAAATTAAAGGAGGGAAATTTTGTGAATCGTATGTCTTTGCAACTGCAAAATGATTTTTCATCCTTTCGCTTAATGTTATTGTTAAGAACGATATTCTAGCAAGCTTACTCATTAGCACAGACTGCCTAATTAGGAAGCTACGTCACACCACGCCCAACAATGATTCTTAACCTAAACCCAACCAAACCAGTACAGGTGCTTTTTCATATACAAACCATTGTGTCTGTCAGAATCTGCATATTTTCCAAAATCTTAAACTTTTCCTTCAAGAACTTTCATTTTTTTACACTGCCCCTGTTTTGTTGTATCGAAAGTAACATTTCAGAGGTTTGAGTGTGAATGTCTGACATGTGGTAGTTTTATTAGAAAGTTTATCAAATCCTTGACAGAATTGAGTAATTCAGTCGACTACTGACTGAAATTGAATTTCCTTTGGACAAAGGCAGTAAAAATAAAACAAAAAACATGGGTCACTGTGGTCTTGGAATGCCTGTTATATGCTGAGTCATGCTGGTGGGGGAGTGAAACGTAGGTGTCTGGATGTATCTGTGCGTGCATGCATGACCACAAGGCCACTGATGGTCAACGTAAATGTCAGCACTGACATGATAAGAACCACGGGGTTTCCTTGGTTATGTTCAGTATGCAGTAAGCGGATGTTTTCCTGAAATTCAAGTGCATGCCATTATTCCAACCATGAAACCACAAAGGAACCACTTGATCCTGTTTGTTCTAAGTCTCAGATGTAAACCTCAACTCAAAAAACTTAAAGATATAGATTGATATGCATTGTAATGCTCTACAAAGCCATAGCTTCTTCTCATAATGGCAGACAGTAAAACAAATGAAATTTCTTTGGAAAAAAATAGTCACATGTTTGTCTTCAGGAATGTGAAGAAGAAGTTGCATCAATGTTTTTGCAGCATTGAGATTCGGGGTATTATGGGTATTGTGGTCTCAATATGGGGAAAAAAACTTACGCAAACAATTCCACTGGTTTGAGAGGGTGGGGGATTTTTTTATTATGATTCTATCAAAGTATCGCTGATATTTGATATTGGTATTTAGAGATGATACTTAAAAGAGGTCGCCCCATAAAGTCAGTGTTGCTCTCGCTGCCACTCATATTGCTATAATGGCTGAGGGATTTTGAGAAAGAATGAAAACTTGAGAGAGGACTGTGGTCAGTGACCTGTCTTTTCAGTTTTCGTATCAGCCTACAATGAATTGTCATTAATCATCAAACATTACTGTTTAGCTGTTACATTTTAAAGTGAATAAAAACATATGCACAACTGTGTTCTGGTTCAACAGATGGTGTTAATTAAAACTCTTTGTCTGTGTAATTACAAAATACATCTCTTTGTCTTGTAGTTTTCTTTGCCAAGGGAGAACCTTGCAGTATTTCGTACATTTGCTTTCCATATTTGTGTTTTCTGTAGTCACCATGCTTTGCTGAAGGTCAACAAATACATTATTCATGAAGAACAGATGCACATTCATTTCCCAATGCACACAGCAAACAGCACAGATACACGTAATGTATATAAAATAAGGAGCTCAAATCTCATATGGATCAGAGAGAATCTCCGCTGTTCTTATCACTGGATTTCTCCAACAAAACAAAAACAAACACAGGTGAATGTAAAGCATTCTGACGCGCTCCTTCACAAGATGAAGATGAGCAGCCTTCAATCTGAGTAGGACTGATACACAGAGTTCTTGTACCAGAAATGCTAACTTGCTCACCAACTGCTCTTGAAAATCATTTTTCTAATTCATTATTCACTCTTGTTTGAGTAAATTTTGCTAAAAACTAGTGTCCTGCTGTTTTTTACTTTTTTTAATTAAAGTACTTTTTGACCTATTTTTAAAAGGACAGTTCAGCCCTACACCAAAAATACACAGTGTAGATTTCTTAAGTGCTATTTATCAGTCTAGATTGTTATAGTATACGCTGTTGAGTGCTGGAGAGCCATTGAGACGTCTGCTTTCTCTCACATACAATGGAACTAGATGGCACTCTGCTAGTGGAGCTTAAAGACCCAAAAACACGTTTGAAAAACACAGCAGCAATGTCCTTTTCAAGAAATCATGACCCGGTTACTCAAGATAATCTACAGACCTTGTTGTAAACAGTCTTATGTAGGAACTTGTTTCTTTCCAGTAAACTACACCAACTGTATATCATCACTGCGTGGAAGGAACATCTACTCATAGAGAAGAAGCTCAGTGCTCGTGACAGTGTGAGATGGAAACGCTGTTGACGTCTGCACTGTAATATGGTTAGCTGGTGTAGTTCGGTAGAGAGAAAACAGTCCTGACTCACAACAAAGTCTGTGGATTATTTTTAGAGATCAGGTCATGATTTCTGAAAAGAGACATCGCTGTAAGTTTTTCAAATGTATTTTTTTTGGCATTTCAAGCACCAGCCAGGTGCCATTTAGTTCTATTACACTGAAGAGAAAGCAGACTTCTTAACAGATGATATCTCATCAATCTGCACAAACAACAAAGCAATTATAGATAAATAAATAGCCCTACAAGAGGAAATGTATGTATCTTTGATTTGAGGGGAACTGTTCATTTAAAGATTTCTGTAATAAATGAGTGCCAAAGAGTCAGAGAGCACTGAGAGACGGGCTACATTATCCTTATTAGTGGTTTGTGAAATCACAGAAAATTGCTATATATCACAAGTTGACATTTTCTTAAATAAGAAATTAACTTAACATGTGTTTATATCTGCAAACATACAGTCTAGACATTTATTTTATAATACATTATTTGGAGAACAAGGATCAAAAACAAATCACCACCCCACTGGGAATTCCTGTAGTCAAGCAGTTGGGATGTAGCTCACACAATAACTTGGTGATTGTTCCCATTGTGACATTCAAAATAGTGAAGTGGTAACAACAGAAACACAAGGTTTCAGACCAGACAGTGTGACTGTCTATCCCACCAAAGGGGGCTTCTACTGTCATCTCAAAGATCTCAGTTCTACGTTTCGTTTCCGTTCAAATTAGTAGAAATGTATGAATACTCACATGCACAAAAAAGAGGAACATAGAAAGGTTCCTCTGTGCTATTTTTGGACTTTCATGTCATGAAATGCGTCTATTGGTGGGTGGGTAGACTCTGAATAATAGCAGTAGCCAAATTTAAATTTCTATTGCCTCATACGTGATTTAGGATGTGCAGCTTTGACAGAAGCGTCACATACACTTAAACCACTTTAAACAAACAAGACTATTCAGTGCGTGTGTGTATGTAAATGTTCTGTGTGGGATGGAAATACACCGCCAAGGGGGAATTCAGTTCATTAAATGTCAGATCTTGAAATATAGAGGGGAAATCAGATTGATGTGTTTTTAAGTGCATGGCTATTCTTTAGAAGGGAAATAAGTGAAATGATATATCTTTCCAGAGTCACTCACTTTGTGCACTTGTGGTGGTGAGTTTTGGTCTGTGCATGGGAATCCCCACTTGTCTCATCACCTTTGACCCCTAATTCGTCCTCACAGCAACTGAGCCAAAGAATCTGTGGCAGAAAGTCGAGTGTGGGAGAGCAAAATCAGTGCACACGATGACTGTTAAACAGGCGCTTTGGAAAGAAAATTGTGCAGGTGTGAGAGGGGGAGTTGTGGTTCAAACGTGGACCTGGATTGGGTGTTTGTGTGTGGTTGGAGCGTGATGAGACCAGACCAGCGTGATGGAAAGCCCAGCCGACTGCTAACACAAACACACCATGGGAAGAAAAGAGAGGGGGGAGGGCAGGGAGGTTAAAAAGGTGGGGGAGGAATGATAGAGAAGAGGAGTGTTTTGTGTCAGCGTTTCAATGATGACATTAAGATGCTGACGTTGACCAGTATTGACAGGGTCGAGGGAGTGTTTACACTAGCGTCCATTATCAAGTTTGTTAAGCTGAGAGCAGATCCATATTTTGTCCCCCAAACCCTCCTGCCACCCTGAGCCCAGAGGGAAGAGACTCTGGAGGGGGTGATGATGATAATTATCTCAATAAGATTTTCCTAAATAGTGATCGAACAAATGTTTGATCAAGTCTCTATATAATTAAACCACCCAAATGCCTGTAAAAAGGGGCTGTAATGCACCTTAAAGGCCAATTAACACCCGCCATTTACCTGAAGAAGAAGACTGAGCAGCAGCACAAGAAAAAGACCGGGGGACCAGGGACAAGGGACCAAGGGACCGGTCACCTTAGAATTAGAAAAGCATAGAATATTTTATCATAATAACATTTTTAACCATATGACCCAGGCCTAGGAGGGACTCTGGAGAGTCTAGATTTCAGAGATGTTTCACACAGTTAAAAACAGTGTGAGGTGTGTGTTTGCATCATTACCATAATTGAGAGGGTACAGACGGGAGGATCTTGGCACTCTCCCTCCATAATTCCCATTTGACAAATAATGTGAATGAATGAAAGGAGAGGCTGGCGCGGCCCCGGCTCCTGAGCGACAGATGGGGTCAAACAGAGTAGATAAGGGACTTGTGTGCTGGGTGAGCTTCATGCTGTGCATTGCTTGGCATGCTCACAATCACAGTTTAGGCTGTGCGCCAAGCAAAACATGTCCACTTTATCTTGCAGACGTCTACTGGAGACAAGCGCAGGATCATGCCAAAGATGGTAGACCATTGTGTCTTTTGTCCTTCCACGGCTGTGTTTTCCTCCAGCTTAAAATGTTGAGTTGTTTAGTAAGGTTTTGGCTCCTGCTCAGCAGAGCAGCCGGCGAGGCGAGGTTACTCCATGTCATTGGAATCTGTGCACAATGGACTTAACCCCCCCTCCGCCTCCTCCTCCTCCTCCTTAGCACCAGCTTGTGAACCCCTCTGCAAGAGCTCTGGTTTTATTGACCCCCACCTCCTCACTCCCAACTCCTTTACCCCATCATCTGTCCAGCCATCCCCCAAACACACACACACACACACACACACACACACACACACACACACACACACACACACACACACACACAGGAGCCCTCAGTGTTAAATGGCTCCCTGAAGAAGCAATATAAACATCAGTGTTCAATTAAAGGCCTCGATTGACTTGGAATGCACCCTACCACGAGTATTCAGGTATTTTACTTAAGTATTCAGATATATTACTCAAGTTCTAATACCACACGGTGAAAATACTCTGTTCCAAATGGATGTCCAGCATTGAAAATGTTTCTTAAATACGAGTAAGTCATTATAATCAAGAAAATATACCTTAATATCAATAAAGTATTAAAAATTAAACAGCCCAAGGCAGAAAAATCTTTAAAAAAAAACAAACAAAATATGCCAAAACCTTAGAATCAGACAAATAACACCCCAAAAATCTTCAAAATTATAAAACAAAAACCACCTAAAACCTCATAATTATTAAAAAGAAAAAAACAAAAATTAAAATAAATTTTAAAAAATGTGAAAAAAAACACCAAAATCAAACTTATAATAAAAAAATACATTAAATTAATTATTTTTTAAATAAAAAAAACAAAAATAAGAAACAAGAAAAGATAAAACACAAAAGAAAAAAAAAATTATAAAAAAACACCTAAAACAACCTCAAAATAACATTTTTTTTAAAAGAAAAAACTTTGTTTATCAAAACAGTGGCAATTAATTTTCTGTCAACAGACAGATTAATCAACTAATTGTTGCAGCTGTACTTGCATAAACTGTTTCGTATTGTAATTTATTAGAAAACAGCATATTTTTAAAACTCTTCTGTTTGTTTTTATTCAAATATCTTAATTTATAATGTAACTAAAGTTTTAAGTTAAATGTAGTGAAGTAAAAAATACAATATGTTCTTCTGAAATGTAGTGGGGTAAAAGTTGCATGAAAAGAAAATACAGTAAAGTGGGCTACAGGTACCTCAAATTTGTGCATAAGTACAGTAATTGAGTAATTGTACTTGGTAACATTCCACCACTGACCACAACTCCTTGTAATAAGCACTTCATGTCTCTGCCTCTCTCTCTCCTTATTTGACTCTCTCCTCCCTCCTTCCCTCCTCCCCTCCCTCTCTCTCTCTCTCTCTCTCTGATACCTCGCGGACGGAGCGTCGTTGCCATGGCACCGCCTGCCTTCAGCACAGCGGTTAAAACACGGTCACTCTCTTGGCTCTCGCGTGGGATGTTCAGTTACCATGTTGGTGCGCGCCGGCTGAACGCTGCGCTCGTGTGTGTAACTCCGCTCTGTCCCGGGATGAGACTTCACGATCAGCTGCTGTGAGGTCCACAGTAAAAGCACGCGGGGACACGTCGTGCACACCTGCGGCTGGATGGAGGGACTCGCGCCGCAGCCGCTGTCGCCGCACTCCACCGATTATTACTTCACCTCCTCTCGTGGTCCACGGGGGAGCGCGCTTGTAAGCTGATTTAACCCGGGGGATGTGAATACCTCTCCGGGATTAGTATCGGGTGAACGACAATGCCCCGCGTCTCGGTCCGGCACTCCCGGCTTTTGTTGGTGCGGCGGCGGACGCACGGTGCACGGTCTCGCCCGGTTCATCTCCAGTAAGCTGTTCCAGCTCCTGCGCCTCCCTCCCCTCGCTGCTTCGCTCAGGTCGCCCTCCCGGTGTGGATAGGATAATATGACTTCCTGGCTCCGCGTATACGGCAGCGTCCCTCTGTGTCTCGTGCTCTGCTGCTCGGTGGTCGCTGTCTGCGCAGGAGCCTCCAGCGCTGGTGAGTGGAGGCTCATTAGGGCCAATTACATCATCCAGCAATTAGCAGACATCATGTATCAATGTCAGGACATCACTGCGCAACAACTGTGCTCTCTGCAGGGGGTCGATGCTTCTCCAAATGTTTCATTTAAAGACCCCCCGTTTGATCTTTCTCCCCCAAAGACGTTTTTTTTTATGTCTTCACTGTCATTATGGCAAGTTTTAGGAACATGTAAACCAAGCAGTCTTTCAAAAACATGGTGAGTAAGCAATGGGCAACTAAACAAGACATTACTCGACAGATTATTCGCCTGGCCAATTATCAGGTCGATAATTGGCATTTTGCTGAATATGTGTATCAGCATTTTATTCTAATGATCACCAAAAAAAAAAAAACTTAATTAAAAAGTGCAAAGAAGTGTCAGAATTGGAGGAACCTTCACTTTATAAAACCCCAGGAACTATTTGTATTTATTCATTTTTTATTCAAGCTGTCACTTGACTTTATAAAAATAAGTTGCTGAAAACTTGCCATTTTAAAACAAAGGCGTTAAAACAAAGTTTTGTTTTTATTAATCTGTATCATCCCTGAAAGACCAATATCGGTCAATCCCTACAGGGCATTACCCAAACATCAGCATGAAGAATTTTTTTTTTAATTCCAAGAAAATTCCCTGAAAATAAGCCAAAAAAACCAAAACAAAAAAACAAGAAAATTATCCATAAAAGGGCTGAAATTTGAGGGAAAAAAAACATGTATACAATTTTTTTCCTGTAATATAATTTGAAATATATAATTACAATAATATTAAAATGTGCGTTCTGGACATTTTTTTTTCCCTTTTTAAAGTTTTTGCCCTTTTTAAAAAACTTTTTTTCAGGTCATTTTCTTGTCACCTTTTACTAATTTCCTGCAGTTTTTGGGATATTTCTTTACAAGTTGTTTACTGCATTTTTCTCCATGTTTTAAAAGACATCAAATCATTTTCAAAGGGTTAAATAGCTTGTGAAAGGTGCCTGTACCATGGAGTTCCACACTTCAAAGGTAACAAACTATTCCTGCCGGAAACCCACAACCAGGCGACCCACTGGAATACCTTATACCACATCTACCTCTTGTTTCAGCCCGTATTGATCAGTTATAACTAGAAGTTAAACGATTCACCTATTCTGAGGTTTGCCAGAGGCCAGGAGTGCTAATTGTGTCAGAGCTGCTTGTTAATCATGCTAGGACCTGCAGCGTTTTGCCTGTCCTACATTCCAACCCTGTAGCTCACCAAAAATGCTCTGGAAAATTACAACAGATACATCACTTCAATGAATCATTAATGCCGATACAGTGAGCTCGAGGTTAATTTTGTCACCCTGTAAAATCCTCAGTGTCTATGTCATGCTGTGGCTTTTCTGCTAATGTTGCACAAAAGTATCTTGCATATGCGATTTGTCACCATGTCACTCCATTACTTGCGCACATGTAGCATTTACAGATTGACTCATGATAGTTAGTCCTGTGTGTGTTTCTGTGTGAGTGTGGGAAATGATCCACTGCACCACTCCAACGACTCAAGCACCTGTTCCCACACTCCCAGCCGTTTTCCCACTACACGGCTGGCTGATGTGCGCTGAATAGCCTTATATGAGATGCTAAGTGGTGCTTCCATCATCAAAAGTGTGTATGAGATCTCTAAATATCCACAGGGGCTCGGCTGCATGGCTAATGAGTGTTGACACACACATTCTTTCATATGCTAATCACAGACTCTTCTCTTTGCATCCCATTTCTGTCTCCTTTCCCCCCATCGCTCTCTCTCTTTGCAGGTGACAGTGTGTGTTGGTCTCCTAGTGTCGCTTCTTGTACAGAGTGTCTCAGACGTGGACCACAGTGCGCCTGGTGCTTCAAGGAGGTAGGAATGTGCATAAAAAGTGAGTGTTTGAGGGGGGAAAAGAGAGAGTGAGCAGCATTCCTCAGATGACACACACCAAAGCTTTG
The DNA here is from genome assembly GCF_026936395.1 of Plectropomus leopardus. Taxonomy (NCBI): domain Eukaryota; kingdom Metazoa; phylum Chordata; class Actinopteri; order Perciformes; family Serranidae; genus Plectropomus; species Plectropomus leopardus. The sequence goes on along the minus strand of NC_142192.1, from coordinate 14,473,440 downwards.
ATGCTATCCGCAAATGCGAATATAATGTGTGTGTTCGGGCTTTGTGGCCTGCCCTATGGCCTGTATGAGCGCGTGTGCGTGAATGTCTCCTTGCATGTTTTCTCAGGGACGGAGCCACTTTCTATTCCTGTGTTTAGTCTAGTCGCTCACACATATCACTGCATGGGTCTCAAAGTGTGCATCCGCCTGTGTGTTTGTCTGTATCTGCTTTGGGTGTCAGTCTGTCTCGTAAAGAGCCCACCCCGAATCAGCCTTGAGAGACTTTAAAGCCTCAAAGAGCCACACCAGTCTCAACACACAAACCTCACCGTCTAGACCACACTGACAACATGTGTATGTTTACAGACTTCAGGTGCTTTCCCATCCTGGGAACCTTAACTGACATCATTAAGTAGGGCCGGGCTCACTGGTGTGTGAAAGTGTTTAAACACCAACTAAGCTCCTACACACACACACAACGTCACAGAGAGCCATGCTTTCACAAGCACTGAAAAGTAAGCTGCCTTTGTAAACATGCATGCTCATATTTTGACTCTCAGTGTCAGGCGAAAGGGGCAAATTCTGCAAGGAAAGTCCGGGGAAGTCGCTGTGAAACTTTCTGGTATTCAGAGTCAGTACAGGATAAATTATAGCCGCGGTGACAGCCATAATTTAATTCAGTCGAGCTTTCAAGTTGTATGGTCACGTATAAAGCTGCAGTTTCAGCTTTTACTGAACACTTCTTTCTGCTTTCCCCTTGTATTATTCCTATGTAAAAAGAAGTCTCAAGTAATTGTGCTGTATAATTCCCTACCTGCGTGATCACTCTCATACCAATCAGACCCATGTCATGCAATAAATACACACACTTAATGGTCTAGTTGTGTTTCCACTGCTTGTCACTGTGATTATAAGCAAAGTTCTCACAGACGCAAGTACCAAAGGTCACTAATCCACGCCAAAGCTTCAATGCATGACATTGTTGTGCTGTATTACTGAACCAAGTAGCCATTAAGCAGCAGAGAGGTTAGTCACAGCAAGATTCACTCAATTAAATCATTTCCTAAACAGGAAAAAGCAAAAATGGATCCTATTCCATCAGAACTGCTGCTTTTATTTCACTCTTTTCCTGTGTAATCAGATACGGAGAGATTAGATCTGGACATGGTTGAGTAAACACAGAGACTTCTTCCTGATACACTAAACTGATGAGTAACTTCAGAGTCACATAATAACACAGCAATGGCTCTGATGAAAGTGTAACTAAATCACAGATCAATACAAACGTCATGAAAATGGCAGAAATGAAACTAATGTGAATAATTTGGAAACCGGTTTCAATGTGGGCAGCTAAAGCAACGTGTTTAAAGGTGTAACTGCGCAAATAGGCTTGAATTCTTTCAAAAACACGGGAAGAAGGAAATGAGTAACGAAAGAAGAAATGTCCCAGAAATTAGCAAGAAATTAGTAAAAAGTACAAGAAATTACCCGAAAAGTAGTTTAAAATACGTAAATATGACAAATTAAGAATACCCCCCATTTTTCCTAGACATTTCCCTATCTTTTTCAATTATTTTTATAAATCTGTTAATTTCTTGCAATTTCTGGAATGTTTATTTCCAAGTTGCTCATTGCCTTTTTCCCATGTTTTTTTTTGTTTTTTTTTTAAAAAGAAATCACACCAATGCACTCAGTTAAAGGGTTTAAATATGTGTGAAAGCAGCTCAAGAAAAGTGATGTCTATCCAGGTTTCAAAGGGTTAATACACTGATCTTTTTAGAAAGATCGGTAAATTCAGAGGGTGAAAGACCATTAGTCTTGAGTGTTCGTGTGTGCACTACTACATTTGTGAATGGGCGTAGCGGACAACGATATAAGAGGAAGTCTTCTACGTCAGTTACAGCAGCAATAACCCAACATACGGCATGGACATGACAGAGTAGTCTGTATATTCATGATGGTCATATATTTGGCAGCAGTAGAGTGCCTTGCCTGTGGGTTCACAGAAGATAATGTGGTATTCAACCTGACCTACTTGTTTGTGTCACTTGTTCCCTTTCCTGAAATGCGATTATCATGATAAAATCTTAAAAGACGGCTTAGTTGTATTATCTTTACAACTGTCTGGAAGCTTTTTCTCCTGTGTCTTATTTAAATCTTTGTTTCATTTTCTACATTTTGTTATAAAACACTGCAAATAAAATTAAAAGGAGATTCGAAGGAAGAAATGGGTTTTCAAAAGTAACCATTTCCACTGTTAACCTTGTGCGACCTCTAGGACTTTCTGGATGGGGCGGGGCCAAACCAGCGCTGCGACCTGCCAGTGAAGCTGCTCAGGAGAGGCTGTGGACCGGAGTTCATGGAGCAAGCAGAGATCAAGGTGGAGGTCAACACCACTGTCAGCAGCACACAAGTGTCCCCACGAGACATCAGTGTCACCCTCAGACCAGGTACAGGCACATCTGTATTAGCGCCTAAAATGCATCTGTAAGTCTCTTTAAGTTTTCTTCTTGTCTTAATAGCCGCTAAGGTAAAGTTTAAAGCAGAGCTATTATAGATCTGGAGGTTTCATTAGTTTTAATTTTTGTTTGCTTTGTTTGTTTTTGTTTCAGTTTGTTTTTCACTGTTAAAAATTGTTAACTTATGTTTATAAGTTTCAGTATTACTTTTCGGGAGTTTTTTCTTAAGATTGTTTGTATTTGAGGGTCTTTGTCAGGGGCAAGACTAATAAAGTTCAGAGTAGGTATTACAATACAAACACAACACTTTATGAAGGCAGTTGACTCACAGTCATGTCGACATCCTGGTCACAACTAACATTAACCACCTGTTCCTTCTCATGCTTGTTGTGTTGACAAATTTGACCAATTTGACAAAGACTTAAACTAAAAACAATACGAATGTACGTAACAGTATGTAATATAGTTTGTTAGTTTTAATTTTTTTAAGTCTATCTTTTATTTTTATTTCTGTTAACTGGAATGTTTATTTCACAGTTTAGTTTTAGTTTACTGTAAAAAAAATGTGGTTTATGAATAAAGATTTGATTTGATGATTTGATTTGTGTGTATGTCATAGGCTCAGAGGCCAGCGTCGTGGTGGCCGTGAAGCAGCTGGAGCGTTATCCTGTGGATTTGTACTATCTGGTTGATGTGTCAGCATCTATGCAGGAAAACCTTGATCATGTAGGTACTCATGGTGTTTGTCAGGGCTGAAGCATTTCCTTTACAGTCTTGAAGGAGCTGAATATGACATTTAGAGCATATCTAAAGCCCCTTTTACACAGAGAGCATGCTACAGAGCCACAACAAAGTACTTTCTTTGCTCCCCCTTTGCATTTTTACACAGAACTCAACAATAGTGGGATAAGGCCACTCTAATGTGCTATTATGGATAGCATGCCGGCATCCCGGAAATAAAACTAGCATGACAGGTGTGACATTTAACGCAACAGCATTGGCCTACAATGTGACATATAACATAGGTGTCAGGCACCTCTTTATAAACAATAACAACAGCATAATAATAATGGCGATAGCAAGCATCTGCCGTCCCTACTATATGATCTCGTCCTCTGCAAGACTTAAAAACTCAGATAAACGTTACATCACTGGGGCTATTGTCTTTATATTTGGCATGCAATGAACTGTTGAATGAACTGTTAAACTACATGAGCTCAAACTAATTTACTTAAATTAGCAGCCCCTTTGAAACAACTGAAACGTGTTTCCTACTCTTGGCTTTATCCATTCTGTCTCACCCTCTACCTCTTCATCCTTTCCTACTTCTCCCTCTCATGTCCTTTATCCTCCCCCTGGTTTCCCATTCTGCTTCTACCTCCCCCTGCCTGTTTTCTGTGGTCCAGCTAAAGACAGTGGGCGTGGCGCTGTCTCTTCGTATGACGGAGCACTCCTCGGACCTTTGGCTGGGTTTCGGCTCGTTTGTGGACAAACCTGTCTCCCCTTATATCAATGTCCATCCCTCAAAGATCAACAACCCCTGCAGGTAAGACTCACAATTTATTGGTTGGACTATTGACCACTGGATTAAAAAAAAATGGGAGTAATTCTCTCTATAGAGCTGGTTTTATGTTTGTTTTTTTTTCTCTCGCTATGAAGAAAATATATTTTAAAAACCTTAAAAGTTTGCCTTGTTATATTATATATACAAGTAATTTTTTGTGCTTTTAATGAGACAAGAAGTATTTAAAAATACATCCAAGCAAGCTTCTCCCATTAGTTTCTCATAATTCTGTGACTCAGAGAGAGATTAGTCAGTTGTTGTGGGGCAACATTGTTGTGATGATGAGCTGTGCTGGGAGACGGAAACAACTGACAGGCTTTTGACATAAATTTTTCCTGAGATCTGCATCTTCAAATGTTGCTATTTTAAAAAAAAAACTGTCTGGATCACATCTGTCTCTTACTAGTGATTATGAGATCCGCTGTCGTCCTGCCCACGGCTTCCACCACGTCCTCAGTATGACTGGAAATATGAGTGAGTTCACGCGTGTAATCAAACGCCAGCGCATCTCCGGAAACATGGACACACCTGAGGGAGGACTGGATGCTATGTTGCAAGCTGCTGTATGCCAGGTGTGTATGCTGGAAAGTCGGACTCACAGGAGCTACTTGTGTGTGCCACAAAGAGAAAGGGAGTCAGAAAGGCTGCACCCAAATCAGAATTGCATGACTTGAATTGGATTCGGCCCTTAAATACGAATATTTGACAATTCATTTTGTTTTCCATTCAAAGTTTAAAAGTTTGAATGGGCTCCCCGGGTTGTTTAGTGTGACAGCTGCTTTCACATAATATAGCGACCAAGATAACATCGCTAACACCGGGACGCAAATGTGCAGCATTGTTTAATATGACTGCGTCATATTAAGTTGCTGTGAGATGTTAAGTCACCACTTCTATGCAGAAGAGAGAAGATAATGTTATCTCAGAGCCTTAAAGTGCAAAGAGTCTCTTCCTCTGTGCCACTGCATCATGTAAGCTGCAGGCTGAACCGAAGAGTAGCGTGAAAGTCAAGAGCACAAACTCCGCAGCTGAGTCCGGGGACCAAAACGTTGCCAGAAGCACACTACACAGCACACTAAATAACAAAAAAAATACAAAAAAACACTGTTCGACTTGAAGCAATCTCAGTCAACTGAGGGGTCTCACACTAATGATTTAAATCACTGACTATCAGGGGGCCACCCTAGGAGTCAGCAAGAGATTTTTTTAAGGGCGGGTCATTTTCATTTTTCTTATATGTTTTGAATATGTTCAGAAAAATGAGGCATAACCCCAAATTTGGTAGTAAGTCTGCATGCGGATGAAAGAGGCACTTATTCTGGGAGAATGGTGGCACTCTGACTCAGCATTGGATATCACCACTAGAATCCCACTAAGTAATGACACCAGTGCTGGGGTATGGCAGACACACACACAGAGCTGCTTATACTATGGCTGCAGGAGGGCAGTGAGTCACAACACACAGGGGGCCCCTGAGTAACCAGCCCGCAGGAGAACACCACGGTGGTCATCACTCTAGAAATAGACTCTCCATTATGTCAGACCTACTTATAAACTCACTGGGTTTCCTTAAATACACACGTGTGCACACACACACTAACATAAACCCATTTTTTCTCACACTGTCTATGACAAGTCACAGACATAAAGGGGGTGGGGGAGTGACTGGTGGCGGAATTTCTGCTGCGTTTTCTTTAATTGCGCATAACAGAGGGAGATGATCACCATGGGAGCTAATGTAGGTCAGATGAGTAAAATGTTTGAATTTGCAGTTTCTTACCACATGCGTAAAACAATCTAAAGCATGCACAGATTTTCCACATCACTCTGTGTAAAAGGAATTGACTAGTGGGGATAAAAATGAGGGAATCTATAAAACTTCCCCCCAGAAAGACACATTACACAATGTCTTGATTTTCTTCCGTCTGTCTTTTAGAGATCAGTGGGTTGGCGAGCAGAGGCCAAGCGTCTGCTGCTCCTTATGACCGACCAGCCGTCTCATCTTGCCCTAGACAGTCGGCTGGCAGGAATTGTGACACCACATGACGGCCTGTGTCACCTGGAAAACAATGTCTACACGGGGAGCACAAGGATGGTAAGAAAAGGAGACTTGCTTGCAAGTTGGACTTACAGAGCTGAATTTTTTTAACTGGGTGTTTAATGCATCTTAAAGCTCATATGGTCTTAATATGGACTGTGTAAATTACAACATGAGCTGCAGGGGAAATGAGTGTAGCACCCTGACACTCTTTATTATGCATAATATGCTATCACTCAGCCACGTCCAAGGTCTGACCCCGGGGCCAAAAGTGGCCTGCAGACCAATTTTTTATATAATATTTTAATAATATACTATATATGGCCCAACACACAATATTGATTAATCGTTAAAGATCACATGCATTTTTTCCCTTCATCTCACAGTATCAGAACTCAATCATACCATTTTTAGACATGCATCACGTAGGAACTACATAGGATTTCATAAACCAATGGTAAAAAATCAAATGGATCAGTTATCTAATGCAGACATTTCCTGCTAGGTAGCAGACATGGCCACAACAAAAAAGTGTTAAGTCACCAGCGAGGATCACCACTTTCAGGAGTGGAAGAAAGTTGAATACATTCTCAGAAAAATGAAACACTTGTGTTTTGTCTCATTGGTGATTTTTTTGATTTTTTTTAATAACCCATTTAATGCAAGAAGCTGCTGGTCTCCACGTGTTTTCACATGATCTTATCTGGTCCCCATTTAAAAAATTAAGAAACCCTTGCTGTAATAATTTAACACTGGGATGATGGAGTGTTTGGGTTCCATTTCCTAAGAAATCTACCATGGAGGTTTACCTGTTTAGGGTGAAAAGTATATTACCCTCCTCCTATAGAAAGAAACATTTATACTTAGCAGTATATATGCACACTGACTACTGCATATTACTGCATACTACTGTATTTCAAATAACTGGCTCCACACAACTCTTTGGACTTAAGGGAAAAAACAGCATACTGTCTGTGTTATGGTGTTTGGACTGTAAAAATGATAAATTACAACAAGAAGTTCCGACCAAGCTATCCGATTGGTCAACAAGACATTTAGAGGCTCAAACCAGCATGACAGCAAACCTTCCTCATCACTAATAATAATACTCCACCAGTTATGAACCACTGTTCTTTCAGATCATTTACATTCATGTTCGTGTTGATGAGGCAGAGGACAAGAAGCCTTTCAGAGCAGAATTAGAGGACACTAACTACACAATGCCAAAGATCAATAAACCAACATAATTCAAACAGCTGAAAGTATAAAAGTAACAGCTAACTTACTAATGTGGTCAACTATAAACTGACACAAAGATGACAATGACCAGCAATAACCACCATGTTCTGAACATGCACATTATAAACACTTACAGAAAGTGAGATTTGCGTTTTGAAACATAAAATAGCAAACTGAATTACAAACTAAAAAACTACTCAGTCCAGATCTAGGTATGATGGGAAATATGGACGTCGCTACAATAATTATATAGTATGTGATTGTGACCGCAGAGAAAACATTGTTTTTGAAAGGCTAAACACCACCAAATATGGAATGAAGCAGAATATTTTGTTATATAACATATTGAATTTTGGAAATGATTACATCTTCATCTCTATGTCTTTTTTCTTTCATTTTGACCTCTGAACTTGGCAATGGTTGACCACTGTTCATCATGGTCATCTGCTTAATTTGCTAATATTCATATATAAAAGGAAAAACAAACAAAATCGCAACACAAAATAGACCCTTTAAAATGACAAATATGCACTTTTGAAATAATAATCAACACAATTACCTGCACAAAAATTAGTATGTCAATAATTTAACTACTTTGAACTACTTTTACCAAAATATCACCAAAAAATCACACATTTCTCATGCAAAATCTGTATTTCTCTATAGCAGACTCAGAAAATAAAAAACTAAAACCAACTATGGTTTCATACACACAAAAACACACACTTACACCCAGGCAAAATGTTGAAAAAGTTGCAAGCAGTGCGATAGTATAGTTACAACAGGGCCCGGTGCACACTGTTATGATGGGCCCTGGTGCCAGATTTTGCACCTCAAGTAACAGCCGTGTCTCGTATCATTTTGTCACATGATCATGAGACTTCACAATGGACAGCATCAACTTACATAGGACTTCAACCAAGCAATCGTCTTTGCGTGAACAAAAATACCAAGTAAAATAAGAAATTATTAATTTAATTGAATAGATACTTTCATTTTTTTCATTTCCAGCTTTTGTAGTTTATATAGAATAAGCATATCATTTTATCACAGACTGCTACTTGACAAAAAACCCCAAAAAAAACCAATGAAGGACATGAGTTTACGATGTCAAGGGCATAAAAAGCAAATGGCACCACCTTTAGTTCAACATGAGTTCCTCTTTTATCAAAACTGTAAATTTTAGGTGGCAATGTGAATTACTCATTATGGCCATTATGCCCCCCCCCCCCCGTGCGGGCACCAGTGTAATCACAAATCCTCCTACCTGCACTCTCTATGTTTACGCCCCTGTTTGCAGGCCTGAAAGTCACTCAGCGCGATGTGATTGATAAAACAATTTCCCTCAGCAGCGACATAAAACACATTAAATTGAAAACACGAAGTTTAACTCACAGTTCGGCGTCAGTCCAGGAGAAACAGTCGTGGCGGTGAATCGTTGCCCCGGAAGCCCAAAAACAAACAGTCCTCTCCGGTCAGAAGTACCATCCTCTCGTCCGGCGACTCACGGCGTTAGCTTTAGCTCTGAACCGGCGCACTCGCACACAACTTCTGATTTGATACACTGAAATTAACTAAAGAAATGTGCAGTGTTGTTAACAGTTGCAGGCTCCGTTTGTTTGCGCAAACGTCCACCAAAAATATCCAGTGTTTCTTTGTATTTATCCTGCTCCGCGTCTTCTTCTCTCTTCCCGACATGCGTCTCCTTCTGCTGCCTCTTCCCGTGTTTTCTTGTTTTTTGTTTGCGCACGACTTTCTCCCCGCCCTCTCACCTTCTTTTTCTAACATGCAGCTTCATTAGCCAGTCAGATGAAGAATCTTAAAATAAAGGAAAAATCCGTATTTTTTTAAAACGTAGTTTGACCCAAGCTGCGCTTACAATGTCATTTAATACTGTTTAGTTTATAACTCTTTGAAATCTGAGCAAATTGGCTTGATTTGATTTGATTTTTTGAAACATGGGAACAATGGCATTGGCATTAACTTTACGAGAAATTACCCCAAAATTAGCAAGAAATTAGTAAACATTTACAAGAAAATCACCTGAAATTAGCACAAAAATAAAAGTTTAAAAAAAAAAACAAGAATTGACCTAAAAAGGTAATACAATTAAATAAAATAATACATAAATAAATAATAATAATACATTATCTCTGTAACCTCATTTAAATATAGCCTGTGGTTATATTGGTGAAAGCTTCATATTGTGTTTCACACTTGTAGGGACTGTGTACACTACATGGGATGCAGTTGCACTGTGGACCATCCAGACTCTAAAGTTTATAGAAAAATTACTGTTTCTTTTCTGTACTTAGTCTGTTGTTTGTCTCTTTTTCAGGATCATCCCAGTGTGGGTCAGTTGTCTGATAAGCTGCTTGAAAACCATATTTACTCCATCTTTGCTGTGGAAAAACAGCAGTACCAGTGGTACGAGGTAATCTCCCCCACACAAATGCACACAATATATGAGTAAGAAAACAAAACTTCTAAAAGGGGATGTCAACTTAAAAGCATGATTTCTTTACCCTTTGCTTCTCTAGGAGTTGGTACGTTTGCTGCCTGGCTCTTTCCTGGGAAAGTTAGGCCTCTTCCAGGCTCCAAACCTAATTGAGCTGGTGGTGGATGCATACAAGGTACAGAGCCTACTTCCTCTGTAACTTCTCTCATGTTTGTCCCCCCTCTTTTGGTGTATTATTCATCTTTTAGACAACAAAGAGATGAATAGGAAAAAGTGAAAGGTCAGAGAGAGGAAAGCAGCTGCACAGCAGGAGAACAGCAGGAGCTGAATTCATGAGCCTACGCAGTATCAGTTCAGAAGTGTTGAGGCATTAGTCCACCAATCTCCTGAGGCAACATGAAGTCAGCTCATAGGACTAATAGCATATTCCAGTTTGCAGGAAAAAACCCAGGAGAATTAGATTTGACCACCCAGAGAGCAGGAAAATGACACTTTTAATGCAAACCTAAATTCAGAAGTTTGAGATCATTTGAGATGTTTTTGGTCACTGCTGGCCTACTGAAACAGAAAAACATGGATGAGAACAGGAGGCTAAGGAGGGGTAAGACCTTGTGTGTTTGTGTGTGTGTGCGTGTGTGTGTGTGTGTGAGAGAGAGAGAGAGAGAGAGAGTGAGAGAGACTAGGGGTTTGTTCAGTTGGCAGCAGTCTAGGCTATAATCTTGCCTCAGGCACAGTGTTCCATTGTTTGCCTCGAGAATCTGCCGAATCCACAGATCTGGGTGCACAGCCATGCATACGTGCAGACACACACACACACACACACACACACACACACACACACACACACACACACACACACACACACACACACACACGCACATGCACCCGCATACACAAGCAGTCGAACCCGAACAGAAGCTGGCATTATAATAGCTATCAGATCCCCACGGAAACCATGTGTCCTAATCATGGCCGAATACAAAGATGCTATTTTTGGCCCCACCTCCTTGTTCCCGTAAACCCCCCCCCGTATTTCAAAAAAGAAAGAAAGGAGGGCTTTTGGGGGACATGTGACAACTTTAATTAATCACACATCTCCCTTTCTGTCTCTGTCTCTGTCTCTCTCGCCTCATTACTTTTCACTCACACAGATTATATTCATTAAATTTTTAAACTGTCACTGTTCTCCCCACTCTCTTTCATCGCAACCCACATTCTCTTGCAACCAGCAAAATACTTTGGATTTGTTGATATCAGGGAGGGAAATTAATGTTGCTTTTTTCTCTCTCCGCACTCGTTCCATCCAGAGGTTATTGTCAGAGGTGGCAGTATCAGTGTCAGTGGAGGACAAGGCAGTCAGCAGGTACTGGGTGTCTGTGTCTCCTCTCTGTCCCAATGGATCCACAGCAAAGGACCAGAGCTGCTCGGGGGTGCAGCCAGACCAGACGGTAAACACACAAGCATTTCTCTTTAGTCCCTATTCTTCCAATACATTTACAATATGGAGCCTCTACCAAAGAGTAGCGTGACAGTCAAGAGCACCCACTCCGCAGCAAAGTCTGGGGACCAAAAAATTCCCCACAAGTAAACTGCACAGCACACTTACTAGCAAAACAAAAAATAACAGCTCGACTTGAAGCAGTCGCAGTCAACTAAGGGATTGGTCCAGGGCACCAAATCTGCTAGGTCTGGCACTGTCAGTACACAAGAGTATCAAAGCTCATATGTGATTAAAACTGTGCAGAAACTTAGCCAAATGTTACTTGTATTTATACAGAAGATCTTTGATTTAAGCTGCTCCAGATGTCACAAAACATTTATTGGATGTATTGGATTACTTTGACATATACAAACATGCTCGCTCACACACATCACTGAGAGCTGAAGATTTGGCACATAATCCGAGTTGAGCGGATTACAGGCTGTGTTTAACAGGAAAACATTTCCATGTGATTCCATGACCTATTCGTCCCCAAACCCTTACCTTGCTCAGTATGAGAGGCTTCATGCCCACAAATAGGACATTTATATTTAGAAATAGGTCGTTGGACTCTCATACCTGTTCCATTTATTCACAGAAAAAAAAGTCTGCACCACTGCAGAGAAGCTCTGCCGCAGTCATAATGTTATACAGGAGGCTGCTGTCCAAAAAATGTTCAACTGTAGCAACCAAAGAAACCCTCCTTTTGGTACTAATTACAACATTTTCAGTACATTTGTTCTTCCTGTTCACTCCCTAAACTGCTGATGAGACTCCTCTGTAACCTTTAGGGCCTCTTAACTTTGTCGAACACTAAGATCCTTAATGACTGCTCTATAGTTACTCCATTGTGCAGATAGACTAAAGTTCAGCAGTTTAATCCAGGGGTGGATTAAAATGAATTATGGAAAGTACCCACATTTACCAGAAAGACGATAAAAATCAAGTGCAAAGTCTGGCTGTAGAATCAAAGCTTTGGCATGCCCAATTTTCCAACCACATGAACAGAATAATTACTCACATTAACAATCGCAGAATCTAGTTCTTGGTTACTAATGTTGGATAAGTGACCTGGAAGTATTTAAGTCTTATCAGAGATTGCCATGATTATGCAATGAGAGATGGCTCATTTCATGGTATTCCTTTTTAGATTTACGAGATTGTCACAGAGAAAATACATTTTTTTACACGCTGCTGCATTTCTGTGGAACTGTGGAGGATCTCAAGTGCAACAGAAAAAAAGGGTTGTTGTCAATCATTAATCGGTTTTGTTGGTGTATCTTTTAACCTTGCCTTACACGAATATTTGTTAAATATTAACCTATCTAAAGGGGGCATAAGCATGGAAATAAGCAATATGGCTTATTTATGGTCACTGTTAGAAACATATATGGACATGGAAGGATCCCTCCGTCTGTACTCTCCATTAATTTCACCTTTTTTGTGTGACTTTCATGAAAGCTCACCGATATGAATGAAATGGAGCAGTGCCTCCAGAAATTGTGGGGGCAATGTAGTGAAATTAAAGCGAGACACAACCATAAGGCATTACGAAGACGTTTAAAAAAATGGCGGAACATACAGATTCTCAGCCCACATGTTCCAAGTATTCAATGGCCTTTAAGACTACTACCATCTAAAAGCTGCTTTTGTTTAAAGGTAAATTATTACGACCTCCTGCGCTGTTGCCATGTCTGTTGTCAGAAACATTTGACACTGCCCTCAAGTGCCATCTTGTGGATGTATCTATGCCAACATAAAGAACGCATGGAAGTATGTGGACAAGTGACGGTAAAATCTGAAATGAACCGATCTGTTATTGAACATAAAGAGAGTATAAATGAACCATTAATCTTCAGCAGTGTCCTCATTTAGGATCCTAGTGGCCTGAGGGTATAGGCTTTTGCTGAGCCTTTCATTGCTGGTCTGGTGTAACCGCTGCCTTCTTCTCAACTTCAAAAGGGAGAAAAGGTTGTTGGTTGGGATCCTTAATGATGCTCCTCGCTTTATGTTTGCAGCACATTGTGTAAACTTTCTTTAGGGAGGGTAGAGCTGCAACTGTAACATCGCTGCTTAACGAATCAATCTTTGCAGGGCTTTGCAGTCCTCTTGTGTGCCATTTCCATACCAGGCAGTGATGTTCCCGTCAGGATGCTCTATATGGTGTAGGAGTAGAAATTCCTTAGTATTTAAGGGGGTACCCAAAATTTTCTCAAGCATCTAAGGTGAAACAGTCTCTGCCTTGCCTTTCTCACCACTGACTCAGAAACCATGTCAAACTGTCCAATAGTTGCTAAGATATTTCATTCTGGACCAATGTGGTGATGATTAATTTGTTTGTATTGCCAGGTGTACTTCAATATCACCATTGGAATGCGCTCTTGTCCCGACGACGGTGAAGATGAAGATGTAACAGTGCTGGTTCGACCTGTGGGATACAACGAATCCACAGTCGTTAGGATCCACTCAAAGTGCCGCTGCAGTTGTGGACCAACGAGGCGCTGCAGTGATGACAGCCAATTGCCATGTAGAGGAACACAGGACAGCTCCAGTCAGGAGCAGAGGCTGAATCACGGACTAATGAAATACTCAGACGGAGATTCAAACTGGAATTGCAGAGCGCAGGGGTCCGATGTGGACTGCAGTGGTCGGGGAGTGTGTGAGTGTGGGAGGTGTGTGTGTGACCAGACCAGGCTGGGGACAGTATACGGGAAATACTGCGAGATAGATGACTTTTCCTGCCCATACGAAGGGGGACAGCTGTGTGGGGGTAAGAAGGGAACTCTTCATAAATTATGCATAAAAAGTTTGAGATATCACACACACACACAGTCACGTATTTTTTGTTTGCTTCTAAATCACTCTCTCCTCCTGTTTCTGTCCCTCTCAGGGCGTGGTGTGTGTGTGTCAGGTGAGTGTGTGTGCGAGGACGGCTGGACAGGTGATAGCTGTGCTTGTCCCATCTCCACTGCAACCTGCCAATCAGCCAACGGCTTGCTTTGCAGCGGGCAGGGCAAATGTGTGTGTGGAAAGTGTGTGTGCGACGACCCCCGAAGCTCTGGAGACTTCTGTGAGCAATGTCCTGCTTGCCAAAGCACCTGCCAATCATACTGGTACTTGTCAGTTTCTGTTTGCTCTCACAAAGCATGATGGGAGCTCTTATAGAGCTATTTATAGCTGATGCTGACATTGTTGTTCTCTCTCTTTCTCTTAGGAAGTGTGTAGGCTGCCACCTGTCTCATGGTCTCACACAAAAAGAGGCGGGACTCTGCAACAACACCTGCGCCCCACTGGTGGGCTACACAGATGACGTATCAGGTACAGCCAATTTAGCAAAAATAATCTGCCCTGAGTGCAATTTTGGGCTTTACTCCATTTGCATTTTTTGTGAATCTGAAGAAAGTTGGTTTTATATAAGATTATAGACTATGATGGGTTTGAATTTAATGGCTGGGCTTCCTACTTGTCAGAAAGATTCAGCCTCTTATAATAAGCTGTGATCACAGCACTTTTACCATTTTTCCACCAAAATTACCATGTGTATGCAGGTTTTATAAAAACCTGCAAGAAAAGAAAAACAGCTAAAAATAGCTGATACTCCTTTCCCATTGTCCAAAGGACCTAACCAGGTTTATGTTTCTTATTTTCTGGTGTATCACATTCAACGTCACGGACAGGCCAGAAAACTGGTTAGTAAACAGTCGACAGCAGCATAGAGCTGTAGCCAGTAGTCGAAACACCCCTGACTACTGCAGAGTCATTTGTTTCTGGACTGAATGTCGATTGGAAATTTTCCTATTAAAACTGTTAGGATCCCCAGACTGGCTCTTAACTAAGGGGTATAAAATAATTAGAGAGTCGGGATCAACAAAAATCAACATTCATTTTACATCCAGACCAACCCACAAGGGGTCTTAGGATCTGGGCTCTTCCTATTAACCTAAAACACTAATACCACTATACCTAACAGAAACAAAGTTGCAAAAAACAGGACCGGTCCCACCAAAAAACAGAAATATAACAAAGGCTGAAAACTCATCATAATCACCATGCTGCTGCTGCTGAAGGTTCTCCTCAGTCAAGTTAAGCAACTCCACCTGAGAGGTACACACACACACACACAATAGTCAGAGTCATATGCAATGCACAACACAAGGGGAGTATGTAACAAATACAAAAACCATTTGTCAGTGGGTGTTAGTGGGGGTTTTTGTCTAGTGGGAAAATGGCTTTACAATTTTTTTAAACACCTTTTAAAGCTATTAAATCAAACAACTTAACAAACATGCCTATTTACAGATTTACAGCACATAACAACATTAGCATTTTTTTATTTCTTGAGTAATGCAACTCCAAAAGGCACTCCCCTTTTAGCTCTTTTTCTGGTCTCCACCAACACCTGAAAGACATATTTGACTTAAATGCTTCACTATTTTCCCGGCTAATGACTAAATTTGTCTGCTGTTTGGTGCTGGTCAGGTAGTTTATAGTGGGTTAATCAGTGCCCTAAACACCCGCTAACATCTGGCTTAATACTCTGCAGTAGTCAACGGGTTTGTATCTCCTCCAGCTCTGATCGCCATTGATGGGAACAGCACCAAGGATTTCAGCCTCTGAAAAGGCGAGATGCAATGCTATGCCACTGCTAATTAACATCTGTTTCCTCCAAAGCAGCGCTTAAACATCAATCCAGATAAGTTTACACCAAGTTTAAAAGTGAGACTGAATAAGCGTGAGATGTATAAAGAGAAGTAACCACTGTAAAGTTTTCACAGACCTCTGTCCATACTGCTTTCTACTGTTTGCCTGTTCTCCGGTCTGTCTGTGACGCTGCATGGACACACCAAAACAACCCCCTGCCACACAAAAGACCCACTTGTCTGCTGCACAGCCGTACACAAGCTCTGCTCTGCTGGCAATGGGAAAGCAGCCTATAGCCTGTTTTTAGCAGGTTTACCCATGTTTGAAAACAAAGCAAGCACTAATTTTGGTGGGAAAGTGGTATAAGAAAACCAAAACAAGGAGTTATAAGAGATAAAAAGGTGCAGTAGAGCTGAAAGGACATTGGACAGTTGGAGACAATTTGTGGATTTGTCACTATGAGTGACAAATTTAACATTACACAATGTAATTTGATCCATTGTTACAGTGGTATAAAATATTGATTGGTGCAGCTTCACAGTGAAAACTGACGAGCTGTAAAACACAGCAGCTCTCTTGTAATGCTGCTCTCATTGATCTTTCTGTTTTTAGTAATCCTGAAGGATTTTCACCAGGGCTTGGAGCTTAACATGTCTGGACTGAATAACATCTCATTTCAACTCTTTCTCTCTCTCTCTCTCTATTTTCAGGCCAAGCAGGAGCAAAGTGGATTCAGTGTATGTACATCAGCAAAGACAGCTGTCGCTATCGCTTTCAGACAAGCTCAGAGTCTGGTCAGACCCAGTTGCACATAAGCACAAGACCAGGTATGATGTCAACACACGCACACACACGCACAAACATGCATGTCTTCATTTGAGGTCACTTCCGTTGCTACTATTGCTACACTACGGCACCCTGGTGTATTTGAGTCAGCAAGCTTGCTGTCAGTGTTACAGCTGTGTTTTATATTTCCTCTTAGTTCCCATCTCACCTTTTCACACACACACACACACACACACACACACACACACACACAATTTAAAACCCACAAATCTACACATGCCCTGGGTTACACACACACATTATTGCACATCCAAGTGCTACAGTTCAACCTCGCCTTCCCAATTTTTGGAACAGCACTGCTCATTGTGCGTCCCCCCATCCCTCTCCACCTCCCCCTATCCCCTCATCCCCACCCCTCCACCCTACGGGACACTCTCTTCCGGCTCACACCCACTCCTCCCGGGTGAAGCATGAGCCAGGTCTCCATGGTAACCATGTTACAAAATGTCAGAGCACTCTTTGGGCTCTTTGTTTTGAGCGATGAACCCGTCATCCACACATGCTCTCCAGCAGATACACAGCCAGCTGATTATTCAGTGCAGCACCACTGGCACAGCTGCCAATGACCAAGCTGTGTGTGTGTGTGTTTGTATGGAAAGTACTCTCTCAAGTACAATTGAGTATTTCCATTTTATGAAACTTTATACTTCCTCTTCACTACATTTCAGAGGTGGAATGTGGCAGTATGTGAATTTTTTGTTCATCACATTGAAAGGCACCCTGTCCAAGTTTTCCTCAATGAAAGTTTATGTGTGTTTGTCCACAGACTGTGCCAGCAGCAGTCGGCTGGTTGGAACATTTCTGAGTGTGTGTGCTCTAACGGTGCTGTGCGGGCTGGTGGTGGTGGCTGTGTCCCGCCTGCTGCTACAGAAGAGAGACTTGACACCAGGGGGCACTGCTGAGGACAGAGGCTATCACTGCACTGGAAAGGTTAGCTCTCAAAAGTCATCTATGTTTGAGGCGGCTGTCAGCACGGCAAGGTTTAAAAGGGGCGGGGGGCTCAGAAGCATTAGGGACCCCTTATTGCTCAATATTTTTGTTCATGTGTACTGTCCGCTGAAATCAAGAATGGGAAATTTGTGTCTGCTTTTAGAGGTACAGCTGTATTTTACATTTCCTCTCAACTCCCAGTTCACCATCTACAGTGTCCAGATTTGTGACCTTATAATGATGTACGGCACCTCTGAGAAGACGGAAATTTAAATCGAGGGGGCCTTCTGGAAATATGTGTGCCTAAAGTGGTGTGAAAATATTTGGAACCACCTCATTTATTGTCCATCATTGAACACAGATCATCCTAATGGCACTAATGACCGTGTGAATTCTTTCAATGAGTACAATTCCCAGTTGATGTTGCAGACTCTCAGGGGGAAATCTAGGTCATATTTACATTAGCTGGGAGTTTTACAAGTGTTGTAAATCTGCACATACTTCCTCAAAGACTTTGTGATATAACAAATGCTTACTGTCCACTTCTTAGGTTGAATATTTATGAAATCTACCTATAAGGAGTTGCCAATATTATATATTATATTAACGTGACAAGGAAGGACAAGAGGCCTGTGCTCGTGACACTTCAAGATGTAAACATTAACCCTTTGAAATCTCAGCAAACTAGCTTGCTATCTTTCACAAACATGGGAAGAAGGCAATGAGAAACAAAACAAGAAATTACCCCAAAATTGGCAATAAATTAGTAAGAAGTACAAGAAAATTACCTGAAAATTATATATTTATTTTCACAACAAACAACAAACAAAAAAAAAAACTAGTCAACCAAGACTTTGTAAAAAGAGGTTTAAATAGTATAATAATTCTGTAGCGTAATTTTAAAAACCCTAGGTAAAAGATTTTCCCTAGCTTTTTCTTCTTCTTTCCCATATATTTCCTCTGGCTTTTTTTAAAAAATTAATTTCCTAAATCTAGTAATTTCTTGCAATTTGTAGATCATTTCTTAACCAGGTTACTCATTGCCTTGTTTCCCATGTTTTTCAAAGAAATTGTACCATTTTCCTCAGGGTTCAAATGGTTAAATACTTATAAAAAGGTGTCAAAAAGCAGCACAAGAAAAGTGATGTTGCAGAGTTTTAAAGGGTTAATGTCGTCCTCCTCGGCAGAGCTGTAACATTAGCTTGCTCAGTGGTGCTACGTCAGCCTGCAGTAGATGCATGCTTACTTCTGCATGGTGATACAATCTGTAGTTCTGTAAAAAGAGAAGTTGCTCCAAAATTAAACTTTTCACAACAAGGTCTGTGGGTTAACTTTAGTAACTGGGTCATGGTTTCTGGAAAGAGACATTGCTGTTGAGTTCTTCATGTTTTTTTATTCGTTTTTTGGCAGTTTGAGCACCTCAACTCAAGTACCATCTATTTCCATTATATTCAAGAGAATGCAGACATCTCTGCCAGTGAGATCTCCAAAACTTAGCAACTTATTCAATTTATTTGTCACATGGACAACAACACAGCCTGTGAAAAAAGTTGTAGGTCTGTAACATGGATTGTGTGTGTTTGTGTATACCCATGGATGCATGCATGTGTGTGTGTGTGTGTGTGTGTGTGTGTGTGTGTGTGTGTGGCGGCTACTGACTGAATATTTCTGTCACCCTTCAGGACCTGTCATACATCCCAACAAGCAATGAGAAGACAGTTACCTACAGGAGGGACCGGCCCCCTGACCGGCCCGTGGAGATGCACATCCAGGTTCCCAAGATGGCCCTCGGTGAAGCCTGGCAGTGCTAGGCAAAAGTCAAAGGTCAGAGGGATATCAATATAGAAGGAGAGTCAACTAAAGGCTTTTTCTTGCCTCTAAACCTTCATACAACTACAACTAGCTGCATGTGGAGACTCTGATCATGATAACTAAACTATGAAACCTCCATGGGATCACATTTTGAAAATATGACCAAACTCTCATCGACTGTGTGACTAATGAGGCCAGTATCCTGGAAGTCAAGATGAAACAAAGAGCACATGTTCCCCACCTGTTTTTCCTTTGTAGCAGCTTCTTCTACAAGGTAAAGGGTGATCATTCCTCACTTTTTAGCCATGCAGCAATTACTGCTCTAACTTATGTGAGTGTGCGTGTGTGTGTGAGAGAGAGAGAGAGAGATCGGTGCAGGTAGATGCATTTATGCTCTACCTAGGCTTTCTATTTATGATTTCATATTAAAAACACTACATGTTTTAGGTTAATGTGACTATGTGGCACTCCATTGCTCCAACTGAACTCTCTCCCTGTCTTAGTCTGCCCCCTTGTGACCAGCTTGAGGTACGCCATTTTTTTCTCCAAAAAAACTGTCAACACATTATAGACCTCAGCTGTTCTGCCTTGGGATATAATTCATGAAGCACACCAGTGACTCTGTATGCCTTTTTTGTTTCTCAATTTGATCAGATTTTCAGTTGTTTTTGGCATACCCTGTCTTTTAGTTTCTTTGTTGTTTTATTTTGTTTTCGTTATCTGCAATTAGTGTTACTTTCTGACATTTTTCTATCATGATAAGTGATAGTATAGTTTTATGTGATTGTCAGTCTTTGATGATCTGGTTAGACTTGCACTAAAACAATTGTTTTTGCATTATACTACTGAAAACTGTGGGATTTGGGGGGCAGGAGAGCTGTGATGTGGGTTTGAATCGATTAGTTTGCTAAATGTTGGGCATTAGAGGGCATCAGTCTACGCATTAAGTGCATTTGAAGCTAATGTAACAAATCCGCAACACTGGAATAACTATGGAATGAAAAATCTATTTAAAAAAGCGACATACTGACAAGTAATGGCAACGGCATCATTAATAAACGCCAACACATGTAGCCTCAGAAACAGAAAGAGCACCAGAACTATGTCTGCATGCATCTGCTGATCATCCCAAAGCCATTACTGATGAGTGGGCAGAGGCACAAATCAGCTCTGAAGGTACTGAGGTGGGAGGTGGAATTACACCCCTCATGCACTATCCTAAGGATCCAGAGTTTCAGTTGCATGGCATCTTGTAAGACTTTGCCCAATCCTGTTCCTCTTTTTGAATTCTATTTAACACAATGTTGTTTACAGCAATAGCTGCTCTCTTTTACTGTAAGTCAGGAACACTAATTATTATTTATTGTGATTTTTTTCCCTTTTTATTTATGTTCATTGTACTATTTTATGAGAAGGGTACGTGGGTTGCAGGTAGTTTGTGTTCATGAAGAGCAGTCTCTATCTCTAACCATGAGAATAATTCAGCAATAAGGTTATAATCATCTCATCTAACCGGGCAATGAGTCCAGAGTAACAACAGCACTTTTCTGTGTAGTTTTGCTGTCAATTAATGTGACTAGTTGTGTAGCATGAATATTTTCATCACAATAAAATGTGCAAGACTTTTTTTATTTGAATTTCTTGAGATATTTTACTTATCTGGACCAACAGGTTGTGTTTGGATCTATTTTTATTTGAAATATGGCAAATTAGTGATGCACATTGCATATTAGCGTGGTGAAACATTTAACAGATAATCATTACTAGGGCAGTAGTTATCTGTTAAATTGTGATGCAACAAAATGTGCAAAAACTTCAAGGTGTGACCAACCCATGTGGTCCAAAAAAATAGTGGCTGTATAAACTGAACACTAGGTGGAGATGCACACTAAGGCATGACTGGGATGAGTGTTTCTGGTCATTGCTGGTAAATATGGAAGCAATAAACAGTTATAAAAGGTGTTCAAAATACAGTTCTTAACACAACAATTACAGTTCTTAATATAATTTTCTTTGTCAAAAATGCAGAATTAAAATCCTTTCAAATGAAAAAAAATGCTATTTTAATTATAAGCTTGCTGTTCATAGGCCTCCATTATACCCCAACTTAATGAAATATTACATTAAGTTCACAGTTACTTGATTTAATGGTGCATGTCTGTATTTACATTGTGTGATCTAAGGTACAGCTAAGGCTTCAAAAAGCAATAAATCAAATTCAAACAGTGAATTTTAGAAATACCCTAAACAAACATCAGGTGCCTCATGTACAGTGTGATTAATCAGCCTGGTTTAATTCTAGTAGTAGATATTTAGATTATCAAATGTATTTTTTGTTATTTGGAAAAGTCAAGATGAATAATAAAAATATGTAATACACTGTTTTATATTTGTAATTCTCAGGAAATAAAAAACTCTCTTGTCATAAATTATAATTTGCAAAAAATACATATGGGTAAATCATAGGCCTAGCCGTTCTAACAAGGAAGAAAATATGTCCAAAAATGACCCTTTTAATGATAACCATTTATAATCATGACTTACAAGCAGAGACCCATCATAACAATCTTGTATTTCATCCAGACACCTTCTGAAATAAGCTATAATGATGTGGATTTACCTTATATTGAAATTTAGCATGATTGTGTCAAGAAATAACCCAGATAATAATATGACAGGAAACTTGTTTAATTGTAGAATAAATTATGCACTTATAACATGTCTTCTAATAACACAAGTCTGATAAACTGTAGAGTAAAAATTTATTTTTAAAGAAGTTTACAAATAACATATTTGAGGTATAAGGACACAGTGTTCATCCATAGCTGCAGTTTATCATAAAGTGCCATTTCAGTTTTTTAAGTGTCCAAAAAAACACACTCCACACAGTCTGGTACAGTGTCATCAAATGCCCACACTGTAAAATTTGAAAAGTTGATTTTACTTTAAAGATAGGAGACTGGTTGCCTTGAAAAATGTACATAAATATAACTTTTAGTCTTAACTTATGTGTAGTTTATATCTAAATCCTTAAGTTTAATTAAATCAATCGTTTTACTTTTTAGATACTTCAGTAACCCAACTTTACTAAGCTATACGTCTGTATTCTGCTGGTTGCGAACTAGTCAATCATATTTGTATTTTCTTAAAAATGTCAACAAAACAGAACACGCAAATAATTTTCATTTGATTATTGGCAAAACCGTCCATGTCAAAATCAGGTTAAATCAGACTAACTGGGTTCACTTAAAGCACAAAGTAATTCCAATTATCACTTTAATTTGCAACAGCTTACGTAAATACGTAAAAACAGCTGAAATGTGAGCAAACAACATTTAGATATGAAGTACACATAAATTAAGATTTATAGTTATATTTACTTTCCTTTCTGAAGGCAATCTGTTTCCATTATTGTATTAAGTCGGGTCAACCTGTCAGATTTTGCAGCGCACCTGTTGCTTGGTTCGTGTTATTCCACCGCACTCTGTCCCTTAGTGGTTTGGACAGTCTCACGCACGTGCACCCCGGGAGACTGTCTCGGGCTCCCAGAGAGGCTATTGTCCGTGTCGCTGCTCACTTTCGCGACGCCATCCTCTGAACCCTCCGCGCTGTGCGTCCGCGCGTGCTTGCTGAGGTGGTCGGAGCGCATGAACCGTTTGTGACAAATGGAGCACTCGAATCTCTTCTCCCCGGTGTGCGTGCGCAAATGTCGCTGGAGCTCGTCGGAGCGCGTAAAGCGTTTCCCGCAGAAGAGCCAGTTGCAGACAAACGGCCTCTCCCCGGTGTGCCAGCGCAGGTGTGCCTTCAGGTGAGAGGTCTTGCCGTACACTTTGCCACAACCCGGGATGTGGCAGCTGTGTAAGCCCCTGCGCCGCGGGCTCGTGCCCCCCTGGCCAAGGCTCTCCGCTTCCTGGCAGTTCGGGCAGTCGCATGTGGCTCTGCCAGAGTACCTCCTCGAGGAGGAGCGGGAGGATGCGGGCAAAGAAACGACGGGGACTCCTGTCAGCGCAGGTGTCGTTGTAGACTCCGTGTAGGGAGTCGGGACAGGTGGCCTGAAGCCGTCAAATAGGTGCTGTGTGGCGGGGAGCACGTGCTGGGAGGCACCGGGGCCGAAGGCGGAGCTGTAGTCAGTGCTGTAGCCGCTCAGATGAGAGGGTAACCCGGCCGGGCTCTGTGTGTCCACCCAGCCAGTCCCCATGTCCCACCAAGCAGTAGACCCGTTACTCACATCTCCTACTGGCTTGAACCAGGATTCATATGGGTGCGTGTGCATCCTCGGATATATCCCCGTGATTCCCTCAACCGAGGAGGGGAACTTGGTCAGAAACACAGACCGTTGTGCGTGCGCAGGGTCGGGAACACTGTTGTCTGATGGCACAGAGGTCTGGTACATGGAATAATCATTTCCAAAGGGAGAGTTGGTCACTGAGAAAGCGCTGGAGGTCTCCGTCAGTCCGGTCCCGTTACTCCTGCCGGCTCCAGAGGGAGCACCGAGAGAGGTGAAGCTGGCTCCCGGGGCGCCCCTTTTCCAAGGGTGAAAGCCCTTCACGAGTCCCGGGGCGCCATCGGAGAGAACCGGGGAGCAAGAGGGGCTGGGCTCACCGATCCTGCTGCAGGTGGCGGCCAGCATAGCGAGGGGTGCGCTGCCGAGCCGGGGCTCCTCCTGTGGGGAACACAGACACATTTAGGGCCGTCACACTCCAGAGTGATGGCTAAACACGGTGTGCGTAAAGACGCGCAAAGTGTAGGATAAGCTAGAAATATGGAGTAAATCTCGCGATCTGCGCAACGTTTTAGGGCCCCACAACATAAATGAAGTGATGAAAAGTAATAACTTGACATGGTTTAAGTGTTACAAACAGTGGGACTCTGATTTGGATCAATCGGAGACAATGGAGAGCATCACCAAGTGCTTGTCAGCAAACAGCACCAATAAACTACTAAACCTTTTAACACTCTAAGTTCACATTTTTTATTAGATTAATCCCATAAGTGACCGAACCTCTAAAATCATGTAGTTCACTGTGTCTCTCCCATTCACGTTAACAAGCGATTTTTCTAGCTCGACATGATAGGTGCAAAAAAAAAAACAAAAAACAAAAAACAACAACAACAAAAAAATAAACACGTAAAAACTGACGAGTGATTATAGGGTATCTGCTGTGGGCTTGATCAAATGCATTGTATTATCATGGGAATATTATTGGTTATCGCAGCGACACTACAGGAGTTTACACTTTGAAGTACTAAGTTAACTGTATTTCCTGAATGCCATAAACACGCATATCCTTTAAGTATATTATAACAAAAAAACTCTGATAAATATGTTTAAGAATAAGAAGAAACACACAAAAATATAAACTTACCCCGAGCAGTGTAGCAGCCATGGTCTGTGCTGTGATGTCTTCGTCCGAGTGTGTGTGTCTGTGTGTGTGCGCGCGGTGACTGGCCGTGATGAGTCCGTGTTTCCTCTCTGAAGGCTTTAGTAGTTGTAGCGTCTTCGTGGCTTTGAAGTACCGCTGAGAGCGCGAGGACCAATCAGAGAGCAGCTCAGACTGTCCGACTGAATGTTTGCGCTCGAGGTCGTCGTAAATCTTAAAAGTGAGGTCTCGCGAGTTGCGCGCTCCGCATTGCAACAGGTTGGAGAAAATATGAAGCTGAAGAAGACAATGCATTGAGAGGAGCTATTTACATATTCTATCTGCTATATTACATATTTACAGTGCTTAAACACCACAAGGTTCCTTTATAGGCAAAGTGGGCAAAATGCAAAGACCCAGGTCACTGTGGTAACTAAAAAGGCAAGTTGTCTCTGTCAATACTTTTGTACCTTAAAATCTTAGACTTACCAAGTGAGTAATTAAAGTGAGATTAGAGACTTGCATGTCTATAAAAGTCTTCGAAAACAGCACAACAATGCATGATATTCAGCAGGACTTAACAATAAATAAATAATTAAACCTGGGATAAAATAAGTGATGGTGTTGGCTGCATATGGAGGAGACCTACACTTTAATACACTTTCCTGTAAAACTATGGTAAACTACAAGCTGCTTGCCAGCATCCTACTGTTATTTTAAGGTGTCACTTCCATAATTTACTTCAACAGTGTATTACCGTTTAATTTATTAAAGTATTCCACAGTAGAATTTCAGGTTTACAAAGTAATACTTTAGTTAACCTGCCAATAATATACTGTATCTCCACAGTGTTGCTATTGCAGTATACACTAACAAGTTTTACCTGTACATGTTACATTAACAGGCCCTTATTGAATCGGTTAAATTGCTACATTTAAAATTTGTTAAATTTGTGTGAAAATGTGAACAATTTACCCAACAAAAGGTTAACATTTGAAAAATTCAAAAGTAATGGCAGCTTCCAGATAAAAGGGCAACCTGCAGTTTAGACAACTGTGTTTAAAGATCAACACTAAGACAGTGAGACTCAATTCATAGCCCATGGGCCAAATGTAGCCCCCGTTAGGGTGTCAGGAGGTCCGCCAACCATTTACTAATTCACAGTAAAAAGAAACTGATTAATACTGTTTTACTTGTTTTCTTTTGTTTGTATTTTCGTAATTTATATTTTAAATCTAAACAAGGTGCCAGGGTGCATACAAGCATCACAATAGAGGTTGTTTATTTTAGGTTTTTTTTAAGTGCCAGGCCAAGCCTCGAATGTCCTCAAATCCTAGAGACACCCCTGCGTACACCTGACCTGTGCGAGACTGTCATGACGGGATTTTCTTCTGAGGACAGCAAATGTTGAAAAATTGAAAATAGGAAATTCATTGACAGTATATACTGATACATAGGCTATTATCAACATTTGTTTATGAACTGCCCCTCTGACTTCCTGTCATTTTGGCCATGGCAAGTTGAATTTCCCTGCTCTAAGGTCTTAAATGTTTCAGACAGAAAAGCTTTGTTTTAATGACACAACCCGATGTTGTTTTTTTACTGTTGTGACGCCATGCAGATGGAGAGGCTGATGAATGAGAGGCAGGCCCGGACCGTCCCATCCTGTCCCTAGGGCGTTTTCAGTCAGCCCTGGGGCAGGGAGGGGAGGACACCACCACTGCCTCCGCAATTTCATCTCATTCAACTCAAAACAAATGTTGTCTTTCGAAAAACACCTCTTCCTGTGCTGTCCTCAGTTTTATGGATCATTCAAATACTCGTCTAAGCTCAGACTTGAGCTGAGAGGGAAAACTTTTATCACTTGAATGTAAACAGGTAAATATGTAATCCTATTCTTAAATTACAGATGGTTAGCGAATGTGATGACGCACAAGCTCGAAATAACCAAGGATGATCTTCACCCTCTTAATATACGAGCAAAACCACAGAGGGAGCATTTCATTTGAATTTCAAATTTAATAAAACAGCCAGATTTAATTCATTTCCTTCATTTGTTTGGTATTAAATGCTTCCCTGCCCTGTCTTCATCTCTCTTGCTTGATCGCCAGCCTGAATGAAGTCAGCTGGACACACAGACAGAAAAGTTAATCACATTCTTCATCCAGTCAACCCCCCCCCCCCAACACTCACACTCACGCTCACACACACACCGTTTACACTGAGTGATTGATGGTGCGCAAGATTAATTTTTGTGATGCTATGCAAAGACAAGTAGTTCACTCCATGGTGAGCTTACAGTTCACATGGTCTTTTCTTGATAAACGTTTTAGGAAAAAAAAATTCAAAATGTAAAACCACGAGTAAAAGTGTGGGTCATGAACATTATTCTACATTGCGTTAAGTGGCTAAAACAAGGAACACAAGGCTACATTTTCACTTTGGGACCAATTTTGACCAGATCTCTGTGCAGGTGTATAATCTGTTGAAAGGGTTTTTATGGTTTTGTTCATCTTAATCTTTGGTCCTCAAAAGCCACCATGGCACTTCCTGCATTTTGTGCCACAGACAGCTAAAACAAGAGCTATATAAATGAAAAATAACAATAATGCATTGTTATTTCACCAAAACAAACGAGGCTCTAGCTTTTAGCGATGATGATGGGAAAAAAAGCATCTTGCTAACTAGTTAGCTAAGGCTAATTAACTTAGCTAAATTAGCTCCAATTTTAGTGGACAGCATGCGATTTGATGTGGTTAAGCTTCCGTTAAATAGTGTAATCAAATGTAGCCCATTAAGTTGTAAATTTATATATTACATTGATTTTACACAAACAGACATGCAGCAAAAAAACAAAAGAGACAGAGAGATTATAAATTGTAGCAGTCCTGTCTTCTGGAAATTATGTTTATATACAAGTCATTGCTGAAATCCGCTGCAACCAACTGAATTCGAGTTGAGCGGAACCTTAATGTGTAAAGTAAAAAACATTTAAAATTTTCCCAATCTATAGTGGATTAGAGTCTCTCTTTGCACCAAACCGACAACAGAGAACTAACAACTACGAAAGCATGCTGCGATGTCATCTCATACCGCCAAGTCACAGCCAAAAGGTTGCACATGAACACACTGAACCAACGACCAGTTAGCCAGTAAGCACATTATCAACACCGTGCATTTTACCGTGCAGCCGTGAACAACAACACAAACCACCCGGAAACGATTCAATGGCAAAAGAAAAGCAATCTTATGTCATATAACAAGTTAGTTTCGATCTCAGTCCCCCTAGCCCGTCGCCCCAATGTGGGCAGATGGCAAAATTTCAAGCAGCTGCTGAGGAAATGACCACTAGAGGCCTCACAATATCAATTCAACAAAATAAAGATAAGAAAAATTAAAAGGCAATAAAGCAATGAGAAAGACAGAGTAATGTTTTAGTTTGTTTTTTATCTGTGTAAAACTAATAAGAGAAAGCACCAACATCATTGTCAAAAATGCACTGCAGGACTTCACAGAATTTGGAAACTCTTTGCTTTGTTTTTCTTTCTTTTACACAAATTGGTTGGCTAACCCCTCTGGTTGTGATGAATATTTTTTTGTGTCATGATTAGCAGCTTGTCTTTTGACTCTCCGATTCTCCTGCTAATTGTCTCAGCAGGGCAGCTGACCAAGATGGCCACCCTGCCCTCTGGATCACTGTGACTATACTCCGCAAACAAAAGAGGAGTTGAGGAAAACACCAAGGAGAAATAAAATACTTCACCCATCCCTCTCCCTGAGAGGTGCCAGATCTTTTTTTCACTCTTTTCTCTCGCCTTTTTCTGTCTCAGTGCCCACAAACTGATTGGAAAGCACACGACAATCTTTTTTTGTTGACGTTCGATGGCGCGAGATAATGTGGTCATTATCATTGCTAAAGGAACAGGTTGGGGCTCAGACAGGGTTTCACTGGGGGCCTTTAAAGCACACACACACTCATACAAACACACACACTTTCAGTGTGGGAAAAGAATGCACTTAAAAGAGGGACAGCTGTTTGGGTGGCTCGAGAGGATGGCAAGATGGCCTACTGTAAACTCCACCTGTGCACACGGCCGTGCCTTAGGCTGTGGGGGAAAGCGAAGGTCAGTGTGGGAGCCTGTGATTTTGTCCGGTCCACTGTGAGATGTGCATTAGTGTGACACCCAAATAGTTTCAAAGAAACCACATTCAATGTGATTTTATCATTAGGAATTCTCATAAGCAGGATTTCCCACACATTCTCATGGATAAAATTTCTAAACTTTTTCATGACTTTTTTAGGACTCCTAATTTTTTGTTTGTTTGTTTTCGTGCCTGGCATTTTTCAAGGATATCAGATTCAAACTGTATTCTAACATAATTTCAGCTCTCTGGCATTCATGGAGGGAAAAAGGAAATGTACAAAGAAAATTAAGAAATGAAAGTGATAAACAAAACTTTTCCACACAGACAGACACATTAGAGCAACGTTACATCTACAGCTAACAATTTCAAAACAAACCGCAAAACTCCATGACTTTTTCTAATCTTTCACTGAATTCTACTACTTCCATGACTTTTCCAGGCCTGGAAAATATGATCATGAAATTCCATGACTTTTATAGGCTTTCCATGACCATGGGAACCTTGCATAAGTGATTTTTAAACAAATGTTTTAAAAAGGTTTTCTGGCTGAAAAACTGCGTAACAGATAAAAAAGGTTGTAATGCCTTCATTTCATGCCATTTTAGGCTGATTAGGCTCTTTCAGGTTTTTCAAAAAGAAAAAAGGTTTTGTTTTTTTTTTAAATTATAATTTACAGTCAATAGCCAACTCTGTCCCCTCAAAATTATTTAAAAAATATAAATAGACACCCAAAACCTCAAAATTAAAAGAAAATAGAAACAAAACAACCCCCAAAAAATTACACTCTAAAATATAAAAAATAATAATTAAAAAAATAGAAAATAAATAATTACATAAATAAAAAGATAAATAATAAGCTGGAAAACACCCCCAAAAACTCAAAATTCAGCAAAGTTCAAGTACCTCAAATTTGTACTCAACTACAGTACTTCAGAAAATTTACTTAGTTACATTCCACCACTGGTCCTGAGTAGAAAAAGTACAGGAGCAAAACATGCTACAGACTGGCCTGACTTTGTCTTTTTATGCCCTTTAAACTCAAACCCTAAAACAAATTGCAAGAGGAAAAAGTTATCCAGGTGAGCCGAGTGCCAGGATGTGCCTGAAGCGGCTCCTCCTTGGCTTCCTGTAATTACTGCGTGGAGAGGGCACGTCCGCCGTCTGTCAGCACGGGGTTGATGGACGACTGTGGCAGCGGTGCAGGGAAAACGTGTTCGGGTTGCCGTGATGAAAACTTTCACAAAAAGCGATTTACAACATCCTGTTTCATCTGCACTTACAATACAGGATCAATAAGCCCCTGAAACTCCTCATTTTCTCATGCAAACACACAAAAACTCACTTTCTTTATCTCACTCTCCATCTCTTTTGCTATATGCATCTCGTGCACGCTGTCTTGCAAGCCAGACTTTCCTGCACGCACACACACACATGCAGGGGTCAGAAAGGTCATCTCTCATCAGTCTCTCTTTGCAGCAGACTGAGGGAATCCTGGCCAATGTAATTACTCTGTTGAAGCGCTTCATTCACATTCATGTATACAGCACATCTACATACAGCAGCAGATGAGCTCATTCATGAAATGAGGGAGGAAAGAAGTGGAGGAGGATGGATTCATGGGTGAGGAGAGGCCTCAACTGTGTGTTTGTCAGGCACAAGTTTGCACTGAAGGTGAATTGAAATTGTACTTTATGAGTAGCATCTCTCTCTCTTTGTCTCACGCACACACAC
The DNA here is from genome assembly GCF_026936395.1 of Plectropomus leopardus. Taxonomy (NCBI): domain Eukaryota; kingdom Metazoa; phylum Chordata; class Actinopteri; order Perciformes; family Serranidae; genus Plectropomus; species Plectropomus leopardus. The sequence goes on along the minus strand of NC_142192.1, from coordinate 14,442,757 downwards.
ACACACACAAACATGAACACACTCTTAGGTTAGGGTTGATGGATGCCTGTGGTTTGTTAAGTCATACATCACAGAGGTCATTTAAGCTGCCAACACATCTGCTGTCTCTGCCCTCAGAAAGAGAGGAAGAGGTGGAGAGAGGGGAAAGATTTATAAAGACGAGGGGGAGAATTATGCAGGGGGAGAGAGAATGAGACCGTGATTAGTAACTGGAGTGGATGAAAAGCCCTCACACACACTCCTGCTGTAAAGTGGTATCTTTGCCCAAGCTGCTTGCGTTATGAGTTTCTCCGCTCCTTCGTCAACTTTTCGTCTTGTCTCTGTTAACTACGGACAATAAAGTTGCTGATTTATGCCAAGCAGCCGTTCCGCGCGCCAACGTATTAATGAGATGCGTCTGAAGGAGGAGTCTTTATTGATTTTCTAAAATGCTGTTGACGTTTGTGAGGTGGCTTTATCTCGGACGTTGCAGTGTGCCCGCGTTGATTGCAGATCAATAGCTTTTATCCACTCATGCTGCGCCCTGTCGACTTACTATAGCTGCCTCTCAGACAGTGTTATCTCTTCTTTTACTAAACTTGCAGCTACCATGAAGTCACCACCAAGATGAGAAATGTTCTACTCTTATTCATCAAATAGATGCTAGCACAGAGAGATAACATGAATCAAGACTATAGCTAAAATTGTCAGCCAAAGATCAGACTACAGTTCTGTATTTTATCACATCTAACAACAAAAATATTTGGGTAAGGCGGTAAATGTGACGTTGTCTTTTTAAACAGCAGCCTGTAAATTATGAGAATCCGCCTACTATGGTGCGAGACATTTCACCTCCTGTCACTGACACTTCCATTCTGTCACCTGCTATAAATGTATTTACTCATTTTTTTTTTCAGATTTTTAATTCATTTTCTAATATTGTAAAAGACTAAGGCCAAATGTAAAAAAGATTACTTTCCTTTTCATGTTGCCTTTTTCTCCCACTGTCTCTAGACTTGTCTCTCTCTCTGGTCCTAAATTAAACTGTTGCACTTCACTCTCATTGTTCCAAAGCTGTCTGAATCACCGAAACTGCCTTTTTCCACATTTAAAATCACCATTAAAAATAGCAACGTGCAGAAAAGAGCTCCAAAGATAAAAATAAAAAGATTAAAGATGAATTTGCAGGCATTACCAGGTGGAGTAGGCAGTGTAAAAAACGTTTTAGATTTGACTTAAAAATGGTCAGAATATGGGCTTGTGTAACATAATTTAAGTTTGTGCTGCATGATAACAAAATGCTGCTTCACCATGTTCTTGTTCTTGGAACGGTCAGTACTATTACTAAATGAATAACTGATAATGAGGTAACAGTTTTTTCTTTGTCAGAATAACCATCCCGCTATGGAAGTTAACTCTTCAGTTCTTTGTTTAACTTAACGATACAAGTTCTCCTGTATTACATACAGATGAACAGAGAAAAGAGCAGCACTTTTTTATGTAGCTTGGTGACTGTTGTAGGGGTTAAAATGAACAGTAGGATCGGATGTGGCATTTAAAGTCTGTTATTATGGTCTATTTGCCACAGCTGGCTCTGACACACAAATTGGGACAAATCCAACATACACATCCCCATTTCTGAATTACACACACTCCGATAACGCCGTGTTTCACACACCAGGGAGGAAGGGAGATGAGAGGGAGAGAAGAAGAAGACGAGGAGCGAGGCATGAAGACATAAGAACAGAAAGCCTGGTGATTCCACACGTCACACATGTTTTGATTTCTCTAATCTCTCTTAAAGCTCGTGTGAGATTTTATTTTTCCTCGACTGAAGCTGATGATGTTCTTCAGCATCGACCAGTGAAGAGATAAACCTAACCACACTCACTCACACACAAACTTGTTTTCACTCCCTCCTTGATTAAATCCTGCTCTGACCGTGATCTCTGTACTCTTTACCAATAACACTGTTCATCCCTCTTTCTGCTCTTCACCAACACACAAACACTGACACACACCTCTCAGACAAGGAGATTAATTTACTCTCGTTCATTTTTCAAGTTCTGCGTCTTCTTTCTGTTTAATGTGTGGTCGAGTGTGTGTGTGTGTGTGTGTGTGTGTGTGTGTGTGTGTGTGTGTGTGTGTGTCTGATTGATGCGTAGAAGCCCAAGAGCATAATCATACACTTCCAGACGTCATTTTTCACTTTCAGTGTTGATGGATGGACTTGATGCATCTGATCACTGCTACCTCAGCGTGGGGGGTCTAGGTCATCTTCGAGGTGTGTGTCTGTGTGTGTGTGTGTGTGTGTGTGTGTGCTTGGGTGTGTGTGTTCGTGTGTGTGTGTCTGTGTGTGTGTGTGTATGTGCTCGTGTGCATGTCTGTGTGTGTGTGTGCATGTGCATGTGTGTGTATTTGTGTGCTTATGTGTCTCATTGGCCAGCAGTCCATCTGTCTGTCTGAGGCAAGTAGTGATTGAGTAAACTCCCCCATCCCCACCAGAAGGCCTATTTGTGGGGTCTCTTCTCCCTTGGCTATGCCGAGGACAACCAGCCATGAAAGCCAACTGTGTGCGGACTTAAATGTGAGTAAGTATATTTTAAAGGGATATTCCACTATTTTACTCACCCCCCTCTGTTGCAAAGATTTGGGAATTGTGGCTCCTAGCAAGTGTTGAAAGTTTTCCAAAAGTACTTCCCAACAAGTGAGCCGAGACCTGTGGAAATCCCCTTAGCTGACTGTTTCAACTGAGCTTTACATAGTAAAAGTTCCTCCCATGCTGACACTTTCTTTGCACTTTTTAATTGATTCATTTTATCGGAGATCATTAAAATAAAATGCCAACACGGATAATCGGCAAAATGCCAAATATCGGTTCTAATAATCTGCAAGGCCGATAATCTGTTGACCCCTACAAATAATTACAATTTTAAAAGTTTTTAACCTGTGAAAACGCGAAAGAATCATAAGCTTCGTATATAAATTTTCCAGTTTCTCTTTTACATGAGAGTCAAAAGTCAAAATTAATGTCCCTTAGAAAGGTCTTTTCTACTTAGCTATGTTACTTTTTAATGCGGGGTGTGAGAATAGGGTTACCATGACTTATTTTTTGCGAACTAAAGCACTTTACAACACAAACTACTAGAAAAACACCCAGATAGGCACATAAATATGCTTGCAGATACACACACACACACACACACACACACACACACACACACACACACACTATTCATGCTATGTTCCTGGTTAACCATCGCTCCTCCCACTCATAGCGCTTCACCTCTCCACAATGCCTGCCATAAAATTGGGGGGCTGAGGGAGCAGAGGAAGAGAGGGGGTTAAGAAAAGCACCGAGAGATGGCTTGATGTTAAATTGACTGGAAAAAAGCTGCCTGCTTTTTCATGCTAATTGCAGTGCAACAAATTGTTAATTTATTCCACAAAGAAATGCAAAACATCCCAAGATTTGGCTGAAAATGTGTGCACTATAAGGGGCGTTTAAATCATCTCTGCGCGCATGCACGCACACACGCACACACGCACACACACACACACACACAAACTTTATGTGGTCATCATCAATCAGGGTAGGGTGGATAAATAAGAATTAAAAAACACACATCTTCTACTCTCCCTCGACCTCTTGCTGTTTCTCTCTCACACACACACACTCTTACACACATTCTCGGGCCAGGTTCAGGTGGTTTTGAGTTGATTTCATGGTTGCTGTTTTATTGATGGTTCCCGTCAAACATGAAACGCTTCTTTTCCTACCTAACCGCACACACATGCACTGCCTCTGGGCTGTCATTCAGGACATACACAGACAGCCAGAAACAAGGGGTTGGCGTCAGCTCAACCGACCCCACAAGTCATGTCAGGTCCTGCACTGAATCTCACACACACACACACACACACACACACACACACACGCACACACACACACACGCACACACACACTTATCTTGGATCTTTATGGCGTGCTGCACCCTCCACTTAGCACCGCTGTAAAGGTCTTCCTGAACTCGTACAAGAGTACCATCTTCAAAGAGGTCCATGCACACAAACACACACCGAAGAGCCACACACACTTCTAAGCGGACTTAATCATTTCACATTTGGCTTCAAAGAGACTGTTTAAACACACGCTTGCTCACTGTCTGAAAGCACAGCATGGGTCCCATCCTCTTTAATAGTCTTTCAATTCAGCTTAATTCTGTGTCTTTCAGTTCAGCTGCATTTGTGAAGTGGAGTTGTAATGGTGAGATAATGGAGAGCACATTCTCTTTTCAATGCATTTCTCAATAACACCCGCCCCTCTCATTAACAAAGAAAAAAGGTTTCAGTGTCATGAACTATAAAAAAAAAAATTTAAAAAAACATTATTAGGAGGCTCTTTTTCTTGCAGAATACAGTCATCTAATTAAAATTTGCTTTTGCAGCGTCAGCTCTAATAATTTCAAACTTCAATCTTACATTTTACTTCCTTATTTGCCGACAGCTGAATAAATCATTATACATTTTCATATACGCTTAAAACTTAAGCTTAATGCATGATTTATGGGGTCACAGTTTAACTCAGAGTTCAGTTCAAGGTTTTGCTCCTGTATCTCCCCTGATGATGATACATCTTAGAGCATCTCATCTCCTGTCCTAAGGAGCTCTTTGTCGTGACCTCTGAACCTCTGGGGTCGGATACCTCTGGAGGCTGACCGTAGGTTGACTTTTCCCCCCTTTTGGTGCACATAAAATGTCTCTAATATCATCTTGCACGTTATTTGAAGAATATAACTTTTTGCCATCACACAGGAGATTTAGATCCACACATTCTTGACTGAACAGGCTGAGAAAGTCTTTGTACCTCAGTCTGTTCACCTATTATATCATAGTATGGCTTCTAAGTAGCCTCAGTGTGCCTGAGTCAAATACTGAATGTAACAGGGAATTAGTATTATATGAGTAATATGTTGCACTCTATCCACTTTTCGTAATGTTTGTGGTGATTTGCACCATTTATTGTATGATTTTGTTGTTAGGTTAAGCGTTGTTTGTATTTTTGTATTTATGGGTATTTGTGTGAAACAGCTGACATCCTGGGATGCGAGACAAATTTCAGAATTATTTATAACAATAAAGTGAAATCTGATCTAATCTAATCTGGGGTGGTACCTGAGCTGATGTATGAACACACAGATGTGCGAAATGCAGAGGCACAGATGAGTGCATATAGTAAATACCTGAAGTCGTCGCCAGCAAACGCATTCTGCACATTCTGGTCATTCAGACTGAGTCTTTGAAGGTGTCATCTGAATCGCAGCACTTGTAATTACGTCCAGTTCTTGGCCTCACTGTTGTTATTAGAAGAAAGCTGTAGACAGAGCAGTAAACAGTTAGTCAGTTCTCATCCTTTGAGTCATGTTTGCACGCACACCAAAGAAAAGCAGTAGTTCAACATGTAAGTGACCTATTTATGTCATTCAGGGACATCTGTTCAGTATTTCACAATCACTTGTAACTGACTGTATATCAAAATGATGACAGAGTTGTCGGCCTTGGTGTCATAATTGTACCCTGAATGTAAAAAATGTGAGCCGTTTTAAGTATGAATGGTAGGATTACATTATTGATAAATCTACCAAACAGTTCTTGATAAAGTCATGTTTAGGTTCATAAAATGGCAACAAAAATGACCCAACATACAGCGTAATTCTTCAAACTGCATACCAGTACTGTATGCGCTGATGTGGGTATAAGGGAACAAGATGTGAAGTTATAAGGAATAAGGGGATAACAATTTTGAAATTTAAAAAATAACGGAATTAAACTGTGGCGTCCTCCACACAGAACCAAGGGCCCAAAGTTTTTAGGGGGCCGTTGAGGACACACAAAATATTGACAAAACACCACAAAGTCTGTGTGTCTCACTCCTAAAGGTGGTGGCACTTTGCATATCTGTAGTCAAGGGCCCATTGTTTCATAACCTGCCCATGCTTGGTACCTATTCTGTTATAATGTAACACAATGTGCCCATTACTGTACTGCGATCTACAGCATTACCTTACACCGCTTGTTTAGTGAGACCAATAGTTTAAAACCCAAAAATATTGGGTATCTATCAATCAGCTTGTTCAATCAATCTCGTTTTAGCTGTAATGGATTGCGGCTTTAAGGGACATTATACAGTGTGTTTACAGGAATGGATTGAGTTGAAATGACAAAAACACTGATTTAACGGTTACTGATGAATCTAAAATCATGCTCTATTAATAAAACCATGATGTTGTCTTGTAGAGATGTTAGCTTGGAAGCTCCAAGCTATTTGTCTTCTTAGTCAATAAATTGTATAAATGCAATATCTTATAATTTCATTTAAATGCAGAAATGAAAAGCACAAGCCTGCGTTTTTATTTATGATTTTCTCTAACCATCACATCCATTTCCTATTATTCATTAACAAATGCATAAAGGCATAAATAACGGGGGGATGCATGGGACATGTCTGACTCTCTCTTATCTTTACACTGAAACTGTAAACTGATTCAGAAAAGGCAAAAATTATTGCATAAATATTCACCTGAATGCAGGAAATTAATTGCTCAGTGTTAAAAATGATCTGGTCACCCTCACTTTTATGATTTTTTAAGGAGAAATGTGACTTATGTTCATTCATCATATGGTTATTAAAATTTAGCAATCACTGTTTCGTTTAGAATTCCCATTTGTTGCAAATTGTAATGTCCAATTAAAACTACGTTCCTCCGCAGAGAGCCCAGATTCACTCATTAATTTTCTCACTGTCCCACATTAAATCTAGAGGAAGAATAAGAACTTCTTATCTGAATACAATATACAAAGTGCACTGTTCACAAAGACGTTGAATTGGATCTTTTGAGTGTTGAAATGAAACAAATTGTAATATTTTCTTTGAATTGATCAAGGTTTTTCTCCTTGGAGGTCTTCAAGAGTTTTATTTTAAGTCAAAGTTGATGCTCAGCCTCTGTGATGCGTTGCCATCCAGCCACTGATTGGCCGTTTCTCTGTTGGCTACCATGACAACCGTGGTTAACATTCCGCTCTGCACTCTGGTGTTCCGGGTAATTGCAAAAGAATTTCTCCAGAAACACATCTGAGACTGGCACGCCCCTCTCTCTCTCACACACACACACACACACACACACACACACACACACACACACACACACACACACACACACACACACACACACGCACATGCATGCACACTGGATCAGACACATTTATTTCAAAGCATTAAAAAATTATTATTCCAAACAATTAAACCATATTCGACAAATGTTTTGGGAACTGACAGAATGTGTCAAATTTTATCCCGCTGATACACCCACACACATGCCCATGTCAGCCTTATCAGTCTTGTAACATTTCCAACAGACATGATGAAGGGTGTGAACACTGGCATCTGATGTCACAAAAAAATGCTCAAAACTTGTGGTAATTAATAATTTTATCTACAGGAGAACTTTCCAGCCAGCTTTTAAAAACATAAACAATGGATACAATGTGTGGTCACATGTGTGCTAAAAAACAAACAAAAAAATCCAACAACATCCAACCACAGAGAGAAAAATTCTCCTTGACAAAGGTTTGGGTTAGACACATTTCCCACCCACACCCTAAACTGGCACCATGCCCATTGAGACTCACTGGTTGTTTTCCACTTGATCCAGACACCAGGAAGCATCAATCAGTCAACTATCATTAAAGTGAGATGCGGCCAACTTTCACAGAGCTTCATGCCAGCCCAGTTCAGTGTTATGTGATGTGTCATGTCTCCAGGATTAATAATAATAATAAAAAATCTCCTATCACGCCAGGATGTATCTCCTCAGGTTACTGTGTGCATACTTCATTCATAGAAACAATTTAAATTTACAGCTACAGTTTCCCAATCACCCCAAACTGTTTGTGTAATACTAGTAGGAAGTCACGATGAGCCACAGAAAAGCAGTGACATCACCTGTTGTCATTCACATTGCTGTCACTACACAGAATGACTATCTGTCTGTCTATCTATCTAGCTATCTATCTGTGTGTCTATCTATCTATCTGTCTGTCTGTCTATCTATCTATCTATCTATCAACAGCTTATGGTTTGTTGGAGAAAAAAGTTTTGTCTTTTATCACCTGTCACACACACACACACACACACACACACACACACACACACACACAGTATGAACAACATAGGCATCTGCCAACAGAATAACTCATGCTACAACTCATAAATCTCTTTGTCTTTACAACTTCACCTTTAGGAGAGGGAGACATCCTGACGCCGAGGCCCCGTGTGACAAATGCACACCTACGCATATGAGTGCGCGAAGCTTGGGGATATCACGCAAAAAAAAAAAAACATAACTGCACTGACTCACTCGCCAGCATGCTTGCACGTAGGTGCACCATTTCAACTTTACATTCCTGTGCACACACACACCCTCATGTTTCAAACTTATAAATCATGCTCTGGGGAGAATGTTGATATAATTACTCTGAAATATATATATTTTTTTAAACAAACAAACTATTGACTGGGCACAAAAGAAGTCTTAGCTTCGATCAGTATTCATATCAATATTGTAGAACATGCAGAAATAAGCTCATTAACATGTTCAGTTCCTGCTCTCAAACAGTAGCTATATTCCAGCTGATTCTGGGCGCTTAACATATCAGGATGACACTTAACTTTCACAGTCAAATCAAAGGCATTTTGCTCTGCTCTCAGTTGGAGTTTGCATTTAAGAGATACAACCTGCCAAATCTGAGAGTGCACAGCTTTAAAGATAGAAAGTAAACCCTCCTGCTTGCTAAAATCGAGTCACAATTTTTTTTTTCATGGGCTCAAAGTGTCTAAAATGCTCACAAATCTGGCTTCATTTGCTCTTTCTTCTTTTGATCTATGCTTATCTGTTGATGTTCTCAAATCTTGACCTGCAGATTTGTTTCCACACTAAGCTGTAGTTTCTGTTTGGAGCTTGCTCAGTAGTTTTGTTATCAATATGTTTCCAAACCTATTGTAAGGGCTGCACTGTAGTCAAAAGAAATATATACTGTGCATGTATGTCTGCTTTCATGAACCTGATGGCGCTGTGAACTTAACTCTCCTTTTCTAATGTAATTGCTGGTGGTGGAAAGTAACTATATACATTTACTCAAGTACTGTACTTAAGTACAGTTTACTTTGTTTTTCTCTTTTCATGCAGCTTACTGCTTCTACTCAACTACATGTCAGTGCTAAATGTTTCATTTTTATTCCACAGCATTTACTTTAAAACTTTTTAAAATGTTTTGTATCAGTTATCTACATTTTCAAAAAGGTTATCATATATTCTAATAGGTTAAGCCACCCAGCAGTAGATTTATTTGAAGTGGCTCCACCTTTGCCAGCTGCAACATTAAAGTGATGAAGAAATAATTGTATAAATAATTATGATTCTGCATGAGTACTTCTACTTTTGGAACTTTAGGTATATTTTGATGCTAATACTTTTGTACTTTTACTAATGTAATGTAGTGTTGTGTTGAATGTAGAGATTTTGAAACAGAGTATTTTACACTGTAGTATTACTACTACAGTGTATTTATCATTATCATTGTTATTATTATTATTATTATTATTATTATTATTATTATGCCTCTGTTGTTTCCTCACTTATGGTAACATTTCCTCAGCGCCTGGTGTTTGAGTAATCTTATTTAAGTGCTTTACTTAATTACAAAGTCTTGCTTTTTCATCCACGTGCTTGTGTGCATTTGAGTTTTGTTTGTATGAAAAGTGATACACAAATGAAGTCTGATTGATTGACTACTTTTACTCAAGTAAAAATACTTCCTCCACCCTGTTCATTGGAATAAAGGCTGATTAAACCACACTTGCCATAGAAGTATGAGAGAGACGCCTTTTAGTTCCTCACACACAAGCAGCTAACAGAGCTAACAGAGTTATGGCACATTCATCTAAATATTATTTTCTTTTGAAAGATCCAAATTGACTAAAAGTACATTAGCTCAAGTACTGATGTTGGCCTAAAATTTTGTAGTACTTGTACTTGGAATATTTTCATTTTAATGCTTCTTCATTGTGTTGATCACATTGTAGGGGGGAATACTGACACGCACTTTACAGCTTTAGACTTGGATACTTAACACAAAAAAGACCATTCCTTTATCACTTAGTCACGCTGTGTTACCTTGAATTAGTGAAGAAAACGTGTTTTTTCCTGCATGGCTCCACGGGAAACAGTGAACATATTGATTTACTGGGTAGAGATCTGGGAGTCTACTGGAGGTCGGTGCTCTCTCATGTCAGGAACCACACCGGGCCCAGGTGAGGCTCATGAGCTTAACGACGACCCTCTCTGCCTTGATCCGGATCCTGTAAGACAAACCGCATCCAGGAAAACAGGCACACCTAGTGGAGCGGAGGGGTCGTCACAATAAACAAACGCTCATTCTGCGGGTGAAGTATTCCTTTAGCACACAAAACAAAATAATCAAAATCAAATACGATGCAGTGTTGTTGATTTAGCTACTTAACGATGCTGTATAAAAAAGTTAGCTCCGGCTCAATGATTTTCAACATTTAGATACATAAATAATAATGCAATAACAGAAAATACATAATAAAACTATTTTACCTTGAAACTTTAAGAACATTGTGTTGCTTGAACTAGAGTATTTTGAATACTTTTTTCAGCGGTGAGGAGTGGTACATTAAGCCTATTCAAGTACTATACGCTTAAATATACTATACGCTAGAATTTCCATTTTATGCTGCTTTATACTTCTACTGTATATTTTGGAGAGAACTTTTTTTTCTCCTCGACAGCTTTTGTCACTAGTTTCTTTGCGAATTTATGTAGTCAATGCAAAATATAAAACATGTAATAAATGATGATATAATATATTAGAGGGTATATATATATATATATATATATATATATATATATATATATATATATATTCTGCATTTTTTCGGGTTATTTCTAGTTTGTTTGTTTTTCAACTTTTCTTTTTTCCTCTTTTACTTATTTTTAGGTATTTTATTGTGACTGCTTTATACTTATGTCTATGTCTAGCCAATTTGCACAGGTTTCAAAGGGTTACGTAGGCAATATATATATTCAAATACTTTTGCACTTTTACTTCAGTGAAGTTTTTAATGCAGATTTTTTGTTCATGTTTCACTTGATATAGCATATTTCTACAGGGTGATACTGCTACTTTTACTAAAGTAAAAGGTCTGAGTACTGCATTCACCACTGCACCTTTTCCATTGAGAAAGCTGATTGTAATAAGCATGGAGCCTCAGCTGGTATATGGCGCCATCTAGTGGCAGCAGCTAAAAACAAGTACTACAGCCCCTTTCACTTCACATCATGATAATTTCAATTTATCAGATATTAATTCTATACCTTTTGCTGATCTAGGCTATAAAATAAGCTTAATGTGTGGAGTCCCCCCGGGACTTCTGTTATGAGGATGATCACTAAAGGTTAAATATGACTTTTTTGAGTATTAATGCTGTTGTGAACACATTTCTCAGTATAACATTATGTAGCACTGACTATTGGAAATGTGCTTCCTTATGTGTGGCACAGCTATCTATCACAGACGATAGCCTTCTCTCACCACACCCCCTCCCATCACCACCATCACACACAGACAACAACCCTCCTTCAGACCAGACCTCGTTGCCTAGCAACGCCCTGCCGAGTGGCCCAGGGGGCGGGAACAAGGCACTTGGCTTCCGCAGTAATTACAGTGTGTGTGTGTGTGTGTGTGTGTGTGTGTAGTATGTATGTTTCTGGGCCACCCCAGGTGTGTGTGCGTGCGCGCGTGTGTGGTGTGTAGTTTGGATGTGAAAACACACTTAGACTACTAGCGGTCTCATGATTGAAAAGAAACCACAGAAGTAGAAAAATGATCATGCCTGTAGCAGCAGCCATATTCAATACAGTTATTGCTCTTTAGGCCACTGATGAGGAAAAGTCAGAATTTAACCCTTTAAACCCTGCATAGCGTTCAAACACCTTTTGCAAGTCTTTATACCTTTGAAATTGGGATTTCTTGAAAAACATGGCAAAAAACGGCAGTCAGCAACTCGGTATGTGATGTTCGGCAAATTGCAAAAAAATAGAACATAAAATAAAAATGACAGGAAAATGTAGGCTATGTATATATATTATCAAATGACTAGGGATATAATTATAGAATAAGTATTATTATTTTAAATTAGATTAATTAATGATATGTCTAAAATGAGATCAAATCATATATTATGCATATTACTCATTCTTATTATAAGAACTTTTTTCAGGTCATTTTCTTTTTGTTCAGTTACTTTCTTCTTTTGCTCTCTCTCTTTTTTCTAATTTCAGGTCATTTTCCTGCATCTTTTTTTTTTACAAATTTCTTGCTCATTTTTTGAGTCCTTTCCTCCTGATTGCATTCTTTCCATGTTTTTTTTTTTTAAAGAAATGAAGCCAATTTGCTCAGATTTCAACGGGTTAAACTCCTGAGGTCTTGATAAGAAATATTGCAACATGATAGTAGGCCTACTCCACATAAAAATCAACAAGTTATCTTGTAGATTTTGTATCAAGTTATATGTATATATTAACCAGCCTGGGAAAGTTGAAATCAAACACTTGTAACTCGGATTTTCCGCGTTAACATATTTTATTTTAATCACCAAAAAAAAACAGAAGTAGCAATTTATTATCAGTAGGGTGAAGACAGGTCATTTTTAACACTTTTTGGTAGATTACCAAGAGAACCACCCAAGAAATCTGAATATTAACTTAAGTGTTACTTTTAGAGCTTGCTATAGATCTCTGCTATTTTTCTATTTCTATTCTATATATAGAAAATATGTTGCCAAGTAAAATAATTCAGAAACGTTAGACCTTTAAACACATTAATAACCCCTGCACTACGATGACATGTTCAGGTAAAATGGGACCATTCTGTTTGTTTGTTTTTTAAATGACTGCATCATCATCAACAAAAAAAGGATGGCACACAGTTATATAAGCCGTGCTGGTTTCATGTCCAATTTTTGGTTAATGTTTGTCCCACTTCATCTGGATGCACTAAGCACTGACTCAAAGCCTTCTTTATATAAAAAGTAAAATGTATTGTGAAAATATTTTGATTCTAAATAAAGCATTTAATAAATGCAACATCCTACATTCATTCTTGTAGTTATACCCCAACTGTTTTAGCAGTGACACTCAATATGCCACATGGCTTACCTTGCAAGTCCTAGGACCAATCATTTTTGGACTCTTTGCCCTGCCGTCCTCTCAGACAAATAAAAATGATTGTTACATGTAAAGGACACAGCAACAACTCAATAAGATGTTTGGTGACTGGCTGCCAATACTTAAAGTGCCAAAGATGTAAAATCTTATTTGTCCCATTTTACTTAATTTCCTACATTTCCTGACTTCACACTATTGAACCACTTTCAGAATCCTCCTGACTCAATGGTAAAGTGACTCGGTCCATCTTAGAGCAACAGTGCCACTCTGGCCGACTACTGCTCTGCCTGACAGCCTATGAGCCTAAATATTTCCCTTGTGTGCCAGGGGCATATCCTCAGTTGGCTGCCAGCTAATGATGTTTTCTGCTCGATGAACCGGGGCTGTGACTGCACTTGGCTAAAGCCATTCCTCACTCGGTGAGAGTTTCTCTAAAGAAGAGGACAAACTGGGCAGGACAAGCCGCTGCCTAGGATCATATAGGCCTACTACAACAACATGTAGCTGTGTTTCCTAGAATCAATGTAAATATAGAAATTTCCCTTTGGCACCACAGTTGGCAGTCAAATTCCCATCCACTGATTCACAAAGGCAGCAAAGTAAAACAGATAAGTCAAAATCAAAAGAAAATGGATAAAAACAACTAAGTGTATGAAAAATGAAAAGGGAAAGGTTGGTAAAATAGTAGACTGATTGTTTCAATCCACTTGGCAAAATACTGTAAGGGGTTTTCTACCTCATAAGCATCTAAATGAACCGAAATTACACAACAGTTTGGCAGAACCTTTTAAAAGAATGGTTCTTCAAGGGTTCTTTGTAAGACTAAGAGTTCCATTATAAACTAAACCCATGGTTAGTTGGAGAGAGCTCAATGGGTAACGCAGTGAATTACTATTTTTAGAGCCGCCCTCGGTGGGTTCTAGATAAAACCCTTCGAATATTAAAGGGCTCTTGATAGAACTCCCTGCGTGGGTTTTTGTTAGCACTCTTACAAAGTGGAAAGATCTGGAGAGAACCTTCGGAGAGGGTTCTGGATGTGACCATTACATCATAGAAGGCTTCTCTGTAGAACCACTCATTCGGGGTTCTGGGTGGAACCTTCCACAGATGGTTCTATGTATTACCCTTTAAGGTGGATTCTAGGTAGGTCCTTCTAAAAGTGTATTGGTTGGAGCTTTAATAAAAGGTTCTACGGGGAACCAAAAAGGTTCTCCCCCGGCTGTAGAAATCTGTATGGTTCTTAACACCTTTATTTCTAAGGCTGGATTACACCAACAAGGAATAACTTAACTAACCTTATTGAATCATGGTTAAAGGTTAAATTCTGTTGCACCAAACTTTAAAACTAGATTAAAATAACAAAAGATTATATTTAACCCTCTCTTTAAATCTCACTTTAGTTTTTATTCTAAACCTAAATTAAATTTAGGTCTGCAGCACCAAAACTTCAAACTCCAACTTAAACTGTGATGCAGGATTAACTTAACTTAACTTAAACCTGCAGTTGAGTAAGTTTAAGTTTTACAATAACTGTAAAACAAATAAAGTTCCTTGAAGACAGCTGAGCGGTAGACTCAACCCGCTTAACTTTTATGATGCTGATGATTTTTTTTCTCAAAATACCGGTTCACTAAGGAAACTGCCATCATGAGTACCGTTCAGACAGAAATTTTTGGCTAGCTAGCAGCAATGGGGGCAAAGCATTTGTTATGGAAAAGCAGCCTGTACAGTGTCTTGAGGTAAAAAGGGTTTTAAAGGTAAAGTTGTAATCAACTCAGTACTGTTGAGATCAAGTGTAAGTTGCAGCAGTATTGAGGTTTACCTTTTAATTAAACTAAACACCCACTGCATACAAAAGAATGTCATATTATGCATGTTTTGACTTTCACAATTATTTCTTATTTTAGCAACATTTTAGTGACATCATAGTGTTTAACAGCCAATCACAGTGCTTAATGCACAAAGCAGAAAAAGACGTGATTGATTTTATATTTCTTTTTAAGAAAAGATATAAAAAAGAGCAAGACAGACTGAAGCTTAATCATTTCCTGTCTCACTGTTATTATTTTTTATACAAAACATAGGGCTGCCTTGAATGTGAATTGCTGCTGAAAGAGGTTGGAGGCCTTGAGATCTTGATGCGGCAGCACAAAATACCTTCATGGACCTCATTAATATCAAATGTGTATTTCAGCCTTAATTTAATCAAGTAGAGATGAAACCACATTTTAGTGAAGCTGCACATTTTTAAATAGTTGTGCGCCTTTTTCCTTTAACAGGTTTTTATATGTGTGGCTGTTTTGCACTTACTAGGTGCAGACAGCATGCTAATTATGTATGTATTTCTGTATTTTTTAAATTTTGATATGAGGCTTGTCCCTATTCTACTTAATTTCTGTTTAAATAAATAAACTTGACTTTACTACACCAAGATTAATTTTTATGGTGCGGAGTTCTGCTTAATTTTATATCTGGATTTACTCATTTCAAACACAGTTTTACTAAACTCTGATTAGAGCTAAACTTAGATTACATTAATCCTTGTTTGTGCAACCCAGCCTTACAGTGTATGGATCACTATAGGAAAAAGTGGACCAGGGACTGATGAGGGAAAAGATATAAGAGGTAAATAAATAAAAGCATCAGCATGGAGGCAACATTGTGACATTATTTGCTGTTTAAGAAACTGCTTTCCATAGTAATTAAAACCAACACTTCAGTTCCTGTTTTGTCTTCTTCTTTTATACCAGAGCTGTCATCTTGTGACACCAGTGTACAGAGTGGAAACACACACACACACACACACACACACACACACACACACACACACACACACACAAACACACACACACACACACACACACACACACACACACACACACACACACACACACACACACACACACCTCCCTTTTCCCGTTCGCCCAACCCCCCACAACACACAAGTCACCGCCCTTCCCTCTCGCTCTCACACCAACATGACTACCAACACCGTGCGCTCCAACCCGACCGACGCGCCGGAGCATCATGGGAGCTGTAGTTCCGGCCGCCCAATAGAGCTCGAGAAGGCGAGGCCTCACCAAAATACAACTCCCATCTCGACCCTCGCACGCCGAGCCCCGTCGTCCAATCTGAATATGTGGGAGGAGCGCGTCCGCCCACAAAAGCCACAGCTATCTCTCCCTTAAAAAAATCAATTGTGCACGAAAAAAAGGGAATACGCGTAAAATACAAACACTGCTGACGGTTTGTTTTCGGTGCACGACGGACGGCGACGAGGCGTCCCCGCGTCGTGCGGCGAGAGAGACGGCGGCGACAGGCAGGAGCAGCGGAGAGGGTGTTGTCCTGATGCTTAAATGGAAGTGGGTGGGCCTCCACGGTCACACACCGCCAACTTCTCTGTGGATATCATTCTGACAAGCGCTAATTTGCTCGTTTATGGACTGGCTTTCCGGTAAAAGGGGCATACGACGGGGCTGCGAGGGGGCCGACGGGCCGGTGACGGTCACTGTGTTCTCCGTTATCTCCGTTATTTGGGGCTGCTTGATTGTGCCTGCGCTTGGCACCGCCCTTCCTGGCCGGTGGGTGGTTTCGTCAAACGGGCAGATCCGCCACGGCCCAGCGCCGAACATATAGGCCGTCCTCCGCCTCTGTACCCGGCCGGCCTTCTACCGTGAACTACACCCTCTCCCTCTCGGTATATTAATGCGTTATGAGTGGTAGGTACCCTCCCCCCTCTCCGTCTCCACCCCTCTCTCTCTCTGTCTGACAGATAGGAGGCTCCCAGTCCCTTTGATATTGATGATGAGGTTACTGGTTTCTCCTTTACCTTTATTGATCACCTTTGTTGTGCCATATCTGCATTATGATCTGTTTACATGACTGTGCCCCATCCTGGGACTTTGTGCTCTTCAGAAATTCTCCCGTGATGATATAATAACTGGAGATGTTCTTATCTTACTCTCTTTTGACAGACTCGAAGAAGGAATCATCTGGAACTGAAGGAGGGAAAGCATCAAAAAAGGGGAAAAGTTCTGGATCACAGGTAAAAAATAAAAGGAAAAAAAAAAAAAGAGTTTATCATACTTTTGCTTTGCCTGTAGGCCAAAAATGTACTCCCTCCCTCCCATCCAGCCAGACACCTCTGGGGGCGTTTCTCTGGTGAATTCCACTTCCTGCTTCTGTGCAGCCCTGCTGAGAGCAACAACCAGAGCCTCTTGAATTATACGGCTGTCACACTTCAACCACTGTACTTTTGAATTGTCTGCTTGAATTAGGGTCAAAATGATTTAATTCTGCATGTGGATTTATTTTAAAGACCTGCAGCGTTGGTATGTGGCTCTACAACTGTGGAACTTCTATTCTTAGCTCTTTTTTAACAGGCTGTGTATAGCTCTGAGATTAATTTCAGCCAGGCGGTTATTCTTTTGTGTTTAAACTTGTATGACAAGCATTATGGTATTCCCCGCTGTTGTGTTTGTTACAGAATCTAGGCTGTTTCCGAGGTGTATAGCATTAAAAATTTGCCTGCGACCTAGTTCCTTTGAAAGGGAGGAGAGAGAGAAGGCGGCATTTTCCTCCAGTGTTCTGAGAAAAGAGAAATGTGGTTCTCACACGCCCACCCACTCGCTTCCTGTAATACCGCCCACTTCCACTGACAGCTCTCTCTCTTTCTCTAAGCTTTTTGTGTTTCTTTTTTCTGCACCATGTTTTCCCCACCCCTCGTTTTTTTACTCTTTCTCATCGTTGTTTTAAATTGTGTATTGTGTGAGTGCATAATGATACCTGTTCACTGGCTTTTTTTACTCAGACATTGTTCTTCTTGTTTGTGTTGTCCAGTGTGTAAGCTCTCTGCGTGCTTTCGTCTGTCCCTAACCCCGACAGGCATCTCCTCCTTTCCTCGTCACTCCTGTTTAACTGTTCTTCTCTTTGCCCCTCCTTCTCCTTCCCTTTCTCCTCCAGGATTCCTCGCAGCCCTCTCCGTTGGCTCTGCTAGCGGCCACCTGCAGTAAGATCGGAGGACAGGGGGGAGCGGAGGGGGCCCAGGCCCAGGTGGGGGCCCAGCAGATCCAGGTCCAGGCTGGTCAGATTCAGCTGCAGGCAGGTCAGCTTCAGGGTCAGATAGTGGTGGACACCGCTGGAGGGCAGGCCCTGGTGCCCCAGCAGCTGGAACTGGTCCCGGCTCAGTTCACGGGGAACGGCTGGCAGATCATTACAGCGGCGCCTACTATGGCCAAAGAGAACGCCAATCAGCCTGTTGCTGTTACCGTGGCCACCACCTTGGCCAATGACAGCTCACCGGGGGGACGCAAGGTGAAGGAGGTGGGCAACATAGTGGGTTTGAGCAAATGTGTTTTGTTGTCTGCCAATGTTTGTGTTCTTTTTTTAGAGATTTTTTTTTTTGGGGGGGGGGCTTTTGCCTTTATTTGATACAACCGCTTTAGTGTGAAAGTGGGAGGGAGAGGGGATGACATGCAGCAAAGGGCCAAGGCTGGAATTGAACCTGCAGCTGCTGCGGCAAGGAAGTAGCTTCTACCAACTGAACTACTGGGCACCCCTGCGAATGTTTGTATTCTTAACCAGGGTTCCCACAGATCCTAAAAAAGTCTTAAAGGCATTAAATTCATAAATCTATAAATAAGGCCGGTATTAAGAATATTTTTTTCTGACGTTGCATTGTAAAATCTCAAAATGATATATATAATTTTTCCAACCTCCAATCAAATAAAAAGTGAACACGCGTCTTATATACACACTTGTATGATAACATTTGGTCATTGTTTGTGTTCTAATCTAGAGTTTAAATCTCATTTTTTAACTTGACAAAAAAAGTCTTGTTTTATGTTGAAGTAAATCTTTGGGCAAAATTTTCAACAATTTATTGATTAAAGGTTTTTTTTTTAGTCTTCAGTGTGGGTTATTGTTAAAATAGTCTTAAACTCCATACCATGTGGTGTTACAAAGTCTTAAATTTGACTTTGCTTAGACTGTAGGAACCCTGTTAATTGTATCGCTGTTGTTTCCTGTTGGGCAGGTGAAGCCAGTCGGTGGGACCAACAGTGTTGCAGGAAACCAGCAACAGCAGCAGTTTCAGATTATCCAGGTTCAGAACTTACCCAATGCCGGGGGCGGGGTCCAGTATCAGGTCATCCCTCACCTGCAGACTGCAGATGGGCAGCAGATCCATATCAGCCCGGCTCAGACAGCCTCCATCGGGGCCCTACCGGAGCAGGTCCAGCTCATCCAGACACAGAGTCCAGGCCAGACCCAGGCTATCCTCCAGCCAGCTAACCAGCAAGCCATCCTGACAAGTACAGCCAATCAGACGGTCCCGCTGCAGATCCGCCCTGCACAGTCTTTCCCACTGCAGCTGCAGACTCTGCAGGGCTCCCAGACTCCTGTTATGACCACAGTACCCATAAACCTTGGTGGCATGACCCTTGCTTTGCCCGTGATAAATAATGTTGGAGGGGGCGGGGCCGTGCAGCTTATCCAATCAGCAGATGGCACATTCTCTGTTGCCAATGGCAACCAGCTGGTGACAACAACAGCGGTGTCGGGGGCAGCTCACGCAACATCGTCAACCGGCTCGACGGTTGTGGCCGAAGGTGACAGCGTGTCTGACGTGACACAAGTGGTCTCTGCTGGATCAGACGGTGGAGCAGCTGACACCCAGGTGCAGAGCAGTGAGGCGGACTCTCAAACCCAAAACCAGGCCAACGGGTTGCAGAACCAGACCGATGCATCGGGAACCATCCAGCAGGTGATAGTGGGCCAGGTGGGGCACCAGTTGGTGCAGCAGATCCAGCTGCAGCCTCAGGCACAGAGTCAGGGTCAGGCCCAGGGACAGCAGCAACCACAGCACATTCAGACCCTCCAGCTGGCCCCGGGACAAACCCTGCAGCCCATCCAGGCCTTCCAGAACCCAGCCCAGGTCCTTATCCGTACCCCGACCCTGTCCCCCTCCGGGCAGATCACCTGGCAGACACTGCAGCTGCCCGGTGGAGTCTCTCTGCAGGGCGGCCTCGGGACGGCCGTGCCGCAGCAGCTGACACTGGCCCCGGTGGCTGGTGGGACGACAGTGGGGAGCGGAGGGCTGGTCTCCCTGAGTGGAGCTCCTCTGACGCTGAGCGCAGCCCAGATCAACCCGGGTTCAGGGGTACAGACGGTCAGCATCGCAGGGCTGGGCACTGCAGGGGTTCAGGTGCAGGGTGTTCCCCTCACCATCACTGGTCTGCAGGGTAAGGCTGCACTCAGAGTAACTGTGTGAAAGAGTACTGACTAATACAGTCATCACCATAAACAACAATCTAGTTAACCCTTTGAAATCTGGATCCTGGAAAGTATACTTTTTTTTCAGGACTTTTGGGGATAGTTTTCTTTTTTTTTTTTCCTTTTGCCTCTATTTTCAGGTTGTTCATCGCCTTCTCCCTTTGTTTTTACAAGAAATCAAACCAATTTGCTCAGGTTACAAAGGGTTAAAGCAATGTTGGTGGTGAGACATTAGTTAATGTCTGATGACTTTACTGTTTCAACCTTCCGGTCTCTAGTTTCTGCCGTACACATTTACATTTACCATCTAAAGTTGTATGATACCAGAAGGTCCTGCTGAATAGTTCCGTGTGTCTGCTTTTTCAGCTTTCTCTGTTACTGTACAGCATATTTTTGATTAATACATTTACACACATTGTTATTTTCAATCACCTGTCAGGTCAACCACAGGGTCAGGATGGGGTCAAAGTTCAGTCATCTCCAGTGACGGTCACTGTTGGTAATGTGGCATCAGGATCATCGATGAGTCCAGACCAGCTGGGCTCCGTGCAGAGCTCATCGGACCAAGAGGGGCCGCCCAGCAAGAGGCTTCGTCGGGTCGCCTGCTCTTGTCCGAACTGCAGGGATGGAGAGGGAAGGTACGACAGAAACACAAGGCACCAAGTCATTCACAAGGCCTTTGGACATCGAATTCTTACGATTAACCTACAGTTAAACCTGAGAGCCTAAAAGAAAGAAAGTATTATGTCCCCAAGTTTATGATTTATAAACTCATGTTTACATTTTTAGGATTTTCCCAAAATTTGTGATGACAGATGGTCAGAACACAGTGTGGCTTGTATCCTAAAGTGAGAGATTCGACCTCTCGCCACCCAGAACTTCACTTTATAATGAGGAGCCGGCACCCAGAACACTGACTGACAATATTCAGAAACCAAATGTATTCAGCCAGAATAATCCGTGAATCCATTTTTTAAAAGTCTGTCTGCTTCACTCAGAGAAGGTTTTAATACAAAGTTTGCTTGCTGTACATTTATTTTAGCTCTTGGTGTGGAAATAACTTCAGCGTAACCCCTCTAGACACAGTGCAGACCACCTGTGATCCCATTTATCTTAAGTCCTAAAAGCTTTTCGAAACACATACCTCTAGAAGCCCACACCTAACTCAAGTGTGTGCTGCAGGAATAGCGGGGACCCCACGAAGAAGAAGCAGCACATCTGCCACATGGAGGGCTGTGGGAAGGTGTACGGCAAAACGTCTCACCTGAGGGCCCACCTGCGCTGGCACACCGGCGAGAGGCCGTTCGTCTGCAACTGGATCTTCTGTGGCAAGAGGTTTACCAGGAGCGACGAGCTGCAGAGACACCGAAGAACACACACAGGTAGGAAAAACACACAGAGATGTAGACTGGCGATATGGGTCACGTTGGAAGGGTTGGAGGTGATAGCATTTCAGCAAATTTGAATCCAGCACCGACTGCAAACTAGGACTGCAACCAATCATTATTTTTAGCAACAATTGTAAGGATAGTTTGGACATTTTGAAGTGGGGTTGTGTGAAGAGTTCATGCAACACTTAATCTTATTGTATGAATAAAAAAAAAATCCAATACGCCAGAGCCCAACATGACATCTTCAAATGTTTTGTTGAACTTGAACAAAAGCAGCAATTCATCTAATTTTTTAAAAAGTAATGTTTGCTTGAAAAATTACTTCAACAGTTGATCAATTATCAGAATAGTTACTGATTATTTCAGTGGTCACCCAAACTTCTTTCAAATCCCTCATGAAACAATTATACTTTTTCAGATAATTAATTTTTTTTACCTAACAGCTACACATGTATCTAGTTGTAATAATTATTAAAGCTGTTCTCTAACAGAGCTCCAACAATGCACCGACCAGGGCAGGTTTTTTTTTTCACAGCTGTAGGTTTTTTGTAGAAAACCAGGGGTCCTTTTTTGATTAAATTATCTCTAATTCTTTGTCTTCTCCCCTCTAGGAGAAAAGCGTTTTGAGTGTCCCGAATGCTCCAAGCGCTTCATGCGCAGCGACCACCTTTCTAAGCACATCAAGACCCACCAGAACAAGAAAGGCGGGGCGGCAGTGGCAATCATCACCACTGATGACATGGAGGAAGATGCCCCTGAAGGCCTGGGCGCCTCCCCTCAGATTGTCGCTGTGGCGACCCTCTCGCGTGACTCTGACCCCGCCACACCCACCACCTCTAATCACTTGGAGGAAGAGGAGGAGGAAGAGGAGGAGTTTGAATAAGCCTGCTTCTTTGCTGAAAGCCGACTTCCTGTTTTTTTGGGAGTCTTTGCAGGGACTGTAAGAGGTGGCTACTTTTGTTTCTTTTTTAAGTTTTGATTTTACATCATTTTACAAATGTTCTCTCATGATAAGAGACTCAAAAGAGACGGGATCATGTGTTGAACAGAAACAGACAAATATAAACATCACAATCTAAAAATAACTAACACATATAATAACAAAAATTTAGCTTAAACATATGAAAGATTAGTTTGGCATTTATAAAATGAATCTATAATAATTCCATTTGCGGTGAGGAAAGGAATGTAAGTAGTGTCTAGATTAGCACAAGACAGGGGGACCTGCTGAATCTAAAACCATCCAACATGGAGAGACATTTTCTAAATCGCAACAGAATCTAACTCTATGCACAAAGTTGTGTTCCTGTTTCATACCTGTCAGACAGTGCTGAGGGTCAATCATGGTACAGGGCTGTTGCAGAGCAGTAATAGAGCAGGGGCAGTCTTGGGATGGTGTGTATAAATGTGTGTGTGTGTGTGTGTGACCTGTATGAATGGGTGTGTGTTTGTATTCCCACACTGTCACAGAGAGGATCTACCTAATTTGAGTTTTATTCATGGTTCAGGTTTAGTCCTCAGATCAGATTCAGGTGTTGATTCCTTCGAGACCAGTCAACGGATAAACTGTTATTGAAGAAGAGGGGGGATTATTCTAAAAAAAAAAAAGAAAAAAAAAAAGAGAGAGAGTAGAAAAAAAGCACATATAAAAAGATTTATAAATAATGCATTCCTATTGAGGCAAAGTGGCCATGAGAAAAAAAAAGGTTTCTATAGAGAAAAACAATCTAGCTTTCTACAACTTTGTTTGTGTAGTGAAAGCAATACTATAATGACAATCCTAGTGAAACCATGTTTACATTGTCAGGGGAAGTTTTCTCTGTTAATAAAACAAGCCAGTTTGCTCTAAGATTAGTGGGAACATCTGAAAGCAGCGCTGTCGTCTGAACAAAGCCTGTTAATGTGCAGATACCACAGGGTGGCTTTAACATCACAGCTGCAGTCTATCAGCTTGTAATTTTTTTATACGCTCGATTACCATCAAACGGTACCTGGTAGATGTAACGGCACGTTTCACTGGACAGCAGCAACACAGAGATGTTGCTTTTTGCTCTCTGTGCTCTGGTGGCGACCCCTCTCCGCCTCTAACCGCGCGACGTGACCGATGTACCACAATTGCCTTAACACAAGCTGTTGTACAGAGGGACGTCAGCTGGATGGAGAAAGAGGGGGGCATTATTGGGGCCGACGTGGAGAGCACAGCACAGCACAGAGAGCTAAAGACGGAGTGATAAGAGCTGTGGGTGGGAGTGGGTTCGGCTATTTAGCTATGTGGATATTATGAGATGTTTTCTGGTGGTGTTGCTCTGTGTTAGTTCAGTGCGTACATTCTTTTTAAATTAAAGGATACTTTTATTTTATAGAGTTTATCAATTGTTTTTTTTTTTTTTTTAAAAAAAAGTCCCCTCCCAGTATGTTAACACACAGGACCCCGCTGTGTACGGCTAATTTATTATTTATCCTTGAGTTGTACTATTTGCCTTTCGCTGGACTTGTATTTGTGTGCGTTGATTCTGAGGTTGTGTACAGCATGTTTGAGTTTTTTGCCGTAGTGCTGCTTCTCTCTTCTTTACTCTTTGTGCTTCTGTTTTACTTTTTCTACGTCCGACCATTGCTGTTCATTTCTTCTCTCTGCGCCATAACGTGTTTTTGGAGAAAAATAAATAACAAAAGAAGAAGAAAGCAAAAAAAGTTACTATTGTTTTAAAGTTGAAAAGGTTGATACCAAACAAATTTAGATGTTTTTGGTAATATTTTGTGTGACAACCAACTTTTTTTTCTTTGATATTTTGTAGTGACATCTCATTTGTAAATCTTTTTCTAAAAGATGTTTGTCCGTCTCCATGACATTTGATAATGGGTTTTTTGCCAGGTTAGCCTCAAAGGCCCCAGTTTATTGATATTTTTAAAACTGGTTTGTACAAACGTGTTATGTCAATAAAAAAAGAAAAAAAGGACAACTTCAAGCAGAAAATATGCTTTGCCTGCATAACACTTGACAATAAAGTGATTAAAACTGTCTTAAATTCCACTCTGAAGCTCTGGTATTTGTGTGCATCCATCAGATGGAAACTAATAGAAAATTTAGTACCAAAGAAACACAGCGGAGCCCTGATAATATGTGCACATTGTACACTTTTACACTTTGAGACACACACACACACACACACACACACACACACACACACACACACACACACACACACACACACACACACACACACACACACACACACACACTTACTATAACTCCTCCCACTCTCTTATTACTGGGTAATCTGCCAGCTGTGTTGTGACAGCACTGATGGGAGTATCCGTGCTTCATTTGGGAACAATTATTGTTCCCAGTTATTGTTCCTGCTGACTCTAAACAGCACTGGTTCCCACCCTGGGGGTCCTGACCCTTACTTTTCTACCAGCATGGAACCAGTTCTGCTACAGTTCCTGGAGCTAATTTTGAACCGTTCAGAGCATTTCAACCAAAACTAAACTGGTTCAGAACCCCGAAAGTTAAAGAAATTCTTACCAGATTGTTAATTAAGAATCAAATTACAGCAAAATTTAAAAAAAATGCACGAGACGAGCATAAAATGGAAACATATGTAAAAGGGAGACTCATGGGTACCCATAGAATCTATTTTCATTCATTTATCTTGACGTCAGAGGTCAAGGACCCCTGTGAAATGACCATGCCATTTTTAAATTGCCAAAGTTTAACTTTGGAGCGTTATTTAGCCCTCTCACTGAGAGGTTAACATGACACCACTAGATACCTCAGATCTTCTAGTTTCATAATATAACAGTATCCTCACTCTAGCTTTGAAACTCAGCCTGATAAAACGTATAAAGACAGAAGTGTCGGCCAGCAATTAACTTAATTTTTTTTAAAATAATTAACGCATTGGGTACAGATCTTAACAGCATCACGATTAACGTGTTAACATTGACAACCTTAGTAAAAACAAAACTTGTAATAACACAACTGTAATCTGCTATTTTGCTACTTCTGTTTATTTCTGTTGCACCCTCTGATGATGACACAACCTTGATTACAATGACCTCATGCAAAACTGGTGGAAATGCAGGCTGGCTCGCCAGACGGCCAAAGAACCCTGGACTGAATCGGTTCAAGAGCCAAGCTAATTTAGTGGAAAAGGGGTCACTAGGGGTCGCCAAAACCCCTCGAGGGATTGCATGGCTTTCTTCATTTTAAGAAGTGAAAACTTTAAATAAATATAAATACAGTATATGAGGTAGGCCTTTCTCTCAGCATTTCATTTATTTCTGTGAGGTAAAATAAATGAAATTATTTCTCAAGCGTAGATTATTATTCAAGACATAAACTTGAAATATATCTGTGAGTATAAAAGGAACTTAATACATGCTATATTCACAGTGAATTCACTCTCTGCTAAACAGCTTCGTCCAGCATCGGAAAAGTGCGCAGGTAAATCACCAAAGAGCTAATACATCAATGGCAAAGCACCAGGGAGAAGGGAACAGTGCCTTTGTCAAAAAAAAGAAGCTTATTAAATATGTATAATTGTTAAAAAATAAAAATGCAGGCAGAGGATAATATAAAAAGTTCATCCGATTATCAGGAAAAGTCATCTTTGTTTAAAATTCATCCAAATCATTCTTTCAACAAAAACCTTCATTAATTTTACAGTTTACCAGTTGTCCTGTACTGTTATACAGTTAAGCAGCGAATATATTATGAATTGTCCATTAATATGTTACTCAGTCAGTCGTCAGTTTACTCAATGACAGAAAAGGGTTCCCTTGAGGAAAAAGGGTTAGTCACAGGGCCAAGCACACAGCTGGCTTTGACTGATTACGATTTGTTTGTCTGGATGGATAATAAGCCAATGAACTCTCTGCTTCAGAAAACATGTTCTACAAAACACCCTAAGTGTAACTCGGCTACGATCAAAGTGCAACTTGTGGGAGTTCACCAGCAGGTCACTGACTGCCAGTTTTCAAAAAGCATCACGTAGCAGGCGGCTCACGCATACCTTTGACATGTCACTCCTTTGAAGCACTTCAAAAACACCTAGATCTACAACGTCTCTCTGCACCCTCGGGTGTTTTTGTGCAGTTAAAAAGATTTTAATGTAATGAACTCTGAGAGAACCAGAACAAGGACAGAGTATTGCATTATCTTTTTTTTTATCACTATGGATGTAAATCGGCACATTGGGTTAAATTTTGACCAAATAATAAATCCCAAAATGCAAAAACTGGGCTCAGACCTTTCTCAGGACTTCTTGTACTTCTCAATGTACACTTGTATTAATCTTAAATGTTTACTGTAAGACTGACACTGTATGCATGTAATTAAGACAACAGTGATGAGATTAAAATTCACAAGATACCTTATTTCTCACTCACATTGCAAGTCCAGTGATGCCGCATGCAGACCCAGTGACTCCAGGTTGACCTCTGACTGTGCCGTGACCTCTGCCCTGCAGCAATGGTACTTGGTTATCACAGAGGATCAGCTGACTGTTTTAGTCAAGTACAAGAGTTAAACTGGATCTGATTCCACTCACCTGGCAACAGTGCAGCATAAAAAGACGTGTGCACCTCCCCTAAAACGTACAACAAGGTTAGACTGTTGTTGTTTTTTTTGCCATCAGACACAGAAGTGTAGTGTGTGGCACATCCAACATCCAAAGCCTGCATAAATACATACATATAGACATAAAAACATGGCAAATCATTTAGATAATGTCTCGTGCTTTATTAGAATTTACAGTGAACTGACAACAATGCTGTAAAGGTTACTCACTTTTAAAAAAAAAAAAGGTTAGTTGGCATATAAAAAGGGTTCTTTTGCATCCGTAACACAAAAAATAACCTTACATTTGTTCTTGTGAACATCAAGACTAGAAATATTCAAATGGAAATATACAAAACTGAGTACTGACGTTAAAAACATCCCCGCATCTCATGCAGCCTTAACTCTGGATATATTATACATATTAACATTGTATGTGCCTTGTGTTAAGAAGACATTCAAAATAGCATCTTTTTGCTTTTGTTTCTCCAATTAGATACAACATTTATCTAAACCTAAAAACGTGCGTTAAAAAGAGTTCTACGGCATTGTGCAGGACAAGAGCCTGCTCCGGGTTCTAGCTGTACGAGCAGGTTCTCCTCTCTGGTCTTCTCTCTGGACTTTACTGCAGATCCTTCTGAATGCTGCGATGGAGACAAAACAAGACATGAGGTTAGAGGAGAAACAATAAGTCACTCATTTTCTGTCAACTGACTAATCAACAGTCAACTATCTGCAGAATCAGACATACTTTATTGATCCCCTGGGAAAATTGTGTACAGAAGTAATTCCACAGTGAAAAAACTTTGTTCAAAAGTATGTTTAGAGGGCGCAGCTTACTAAGTTACTTGTTAAAAGAATAGAACAAGTACTAATAAAATAGCTAAAAGTAAGATAACAAGGAGAAGTCACTGCAACAGGCTGCATGCACATTGGTGCATGTGCACTACTCTGCTTAACTTTTTTAATCAAAACAATTAAACTTTTGCTGGTTTCCTGCTTCTTTAATGTGAGAATTTGACGCATTTCTTCATCATACATAATACTATGGCTTTGGATTTTTGGAATGATGGTCGAAAAAAAGAAGACAATAAAAGACAACACCTTGGGCTCTTGAAAAAAAAAATATATGCAATAATTTATCAGATACTGTGCAATAGCATAGTAACTATGCTATGTAACTATGCTAACCCTAACCCATATACAGCTATGAAGACTGTTATGATTATTACGGATACGACTATATATATATATATATCTATACACACACACACACACACACACTACTACACAACATCCTGTGCAACCATCAATCATGGACATACAGTATATTTATAAGTAAAAATATACATAGACTTTATATCATTTTATGTCTATTTCATCAAATTTGTATTTCTGTCATATTCTTATCTTATTTAAGCACTTAATCATTTGTTTCCCTTTTTTTCTCTCCCATCCAGGTCTGTAACATTAGACTGCACAGTATGAATGAAGTGGCATACCTCTCCAGATACTCGTGGACATTGTCATGGCCATTGTAGCGAGCCAATCCCACCAGGATGCCGGTAGCACAGCGGCCCTCCTTCTTACGACACAGGCTGCAGTTGCACACCCCTCGGCAGATGGGGCACGACCATGCCTACAAAAAGAAAAGGCCCAGATTAAATGTGGGAGTCCAACTATGTTGTTACGCTGTCACAAAAGTGAATTCATGTTGAGGTTTTATATTCCTTCCTTCCTTGAGTCTTTTACATTTATCAAATCACCTGCCTTTGCTGCTTCTGGAAATTCAGTTTTGCAAACATTTGCACAAATGTTGATATGCATCGGTAAGATTTTTCCTAGTCTTTATTAGGCAGGATCCTTGATGAACGGTCACCAATTTGGTATTTTGCGCTGCATTTTCACATGATAAATTACCCGAGGTAAAGTTGCACCAACCCAACTTTAACTCAAAGTCACCAACTCCCAACTGCAAAAACGACAAGGACACAATTCAAACAGGCGCATAAAAAAAACTAGGCCTACTGAGGCTTTGATAAGCACAGTAGGCCTGAGTGTTAAGGCTTAAGTGTTTCCAGTGTTTTGCAATGTATGTGTGCTTCCTTTTAGCACAGCAAAATCAAACAGAAGAGTGTGACTGCCTACTCTCTCCTTGTGTTTAGTTTCACCTGTTAACTGTATGCTGTTGTCAAAAAGAAAATTTAAATTAAAAAAGAAAAAGAAATTTACTAGCACTTAAAAAAACAAACAAAAAACTCTGTACAAGAAGCGACAAATGTACAATAATGGAAGTAACTAAGAAAACACACTTTTGCACAAATCATGCGAACAAAAATCCCTTTCTCTTCATAACTGCAAGTCTTTTTTTCTTATTATACTTTACATCGTGGTGTAGTTCTGGTTTAGATGCATCTTTATCTTTACCTTACATTCTGCATGGTTTCTCTTGATTTTCCAGCAATTAAGTTGAAGTTTCTGTAGGTGGTGCTCTTTGCTTAGTTCAGCTATGTTCTGCTATGCTCTGTTGACTACTCAGTTCAGACTTTACTTTAAAAGAACATAAACAAAAACGGTATGGCTGTCACTGGAAATGTAATCTCACAATCACACATTTTTTTCATTTCTCATTTAACAGATGCAGGGTGTTTAAAAAGAAAATGTAAAAAGCTTCCAATGACCAGATATCACTGAGCATACCTGCAAATGTATTTACCTGAAAGCCCTTCTGATTCTCTTTTTGAAACATGTTTTTTTTTTAAATTCGGTCTTTGAAAAGCCAGCAATACAAAAACAATCCTCAAACTTCAGAGATTATATAATATTATTTTCCTATGTGAAATCATGGTTAATATCAATTTTAGTTTAATTTTAAAGCAAAATCTTGTCAAAATTGGCGCTGACACGTCAATACCCCAGTTGTGAATAATAGTACTCTTACATTTCCTGTGACATGTTATTTGATTTTAATTGTCCCTTCAGTAGGACTCTGTAATCATTTTTTATTATTATAAAAAAGCCCTCAGCTATTGGATAATACCAAGTCTGTTAGAAGGAATCTTAGTGAATAGTTTGACAGTAATTTAAGTTTTGAGCAGCATATCACAAAGCTTGTGTAATCCTGTTTTTTTAAGATTTTACTGATAAATTTTAAAGCTCTTCATGGCCTCTCTCCCAGCTATATGTCTGACCTCTTAGTACCATACACACCAGTACGTACTCAGATCCTCGGGCAGAAGTGTTAAAACTAAAACTAAAGGGGACAGAGTCAGGGCAGTCGGGGCCCAGGGGAAATCATGCCGTCTGAGTCAGTGATCTCTTTAAAGTTCCTACTTTGTACTGGGATGCCTTTCCTGATTTTACTTGAGTTCTAACATCCTTTAAAATGTCTTTTATTGCCTCTGTAAAAGAAAACAGTTTCAGAAAATGAAACATATCAAACCTGTTGATTTGATGACTTGAATGTTTTATTGCTGCCTTGTGAAGCACTTTGTAATGCTGTTTTGTGCTCTGTAAATAAATATGATTATTACTATTCTTATTATTAATAATATAAAGTGAAAAGTTTGAAAACAAATGAATAAATTAGTAAAAGCAAATTGCTTATAATGACAAAAAGACATTAAAATTCAGACACTTCAAGTTTGACAAACTTTGTTTTTCTTTTCTGGCATATTTTCGGCCTCAGAAGACCCCACATTTATGTCAAATGAACCAAATCCAAAGTGAGAGAAGCAGAGAATAAAATGTTTATTACTGACCGGGTCCAGCAGTACTTCACGTACGTCCTCTCCATAGCGGTTCTTCAGACACGGCCCACAGAACTGACCTTTGGCCCCCACACAGAAACCACTGCGACACACCGTCTTCGTGTCTAGGGTCTTCTGCCTGCACTGGTGACATGAGCTGCCCTGGAGGGATAACACACGCGCGCGCACACACACACACACACACACACACACACACACACACACACACACACACACACACACACACACACACACACACAGTGATGAAACATGCTAACCTGACAGCACAGTACTGACACTGCTAAACTGTTGAAGGCCTGATGTAACTCACATTCTCCTTGTCCCAGATCTTGTCCTTGCTGCGGTACGCTATGTTGTCCAGATCTTCTTTGGTGATCTCGTCAACTGTCCTTGCGTCATACTGACTCTTCCTGTACGCGCGGTTCTTTCCCCTTTTCTTTTTCTCATCAAATTCCTCGTCCACCTGCCCAATCACAAATCCACAAATTGCAGGTAAAAAAATAATTATTGCACATTGTTCTGGGTCTAATTTTTTATGAGTAATTTAATTTGTCGAAAGACTGATTCAATGACTTAGACAACTAGCTGCTCTCAACATGTAAAGGCCTGAGAAAGCTGTTTCAATAAAGTGTAATCTGTCAGACAGCAGCAGCAACCACGTAACTGTCAGCTGACAAAGCAAACGGCAGTGTCGGCCTACAGAGCAAAAGCCATGGTAGATTTTCTGACTGACAAATAATTGCCTGCATGGACAGAAATATTAACAATATTATTTTATGTATTTGACAACTTTATTTAAACCTGAACGACATTCATCAGTTTGCTGTTTTATCAATGGCCCTTTATTTGTTTGTGTTTGTATTGGACAAGTTGTGGTGACATATACGCCACTCTCGCCATTCAAATTAAGCCGCGTATCTGCTGCCTGCGACACCCTTCGTGGTGAGCAGATTCCGCCTACTCGGCACACCACAGGCGTGGTAATTATGTGGACCCACTCAGCCTGGGAACCAGTCGAATCTGCAATTTAATGATTTTATTTGTTCTTGCAGATTCGTCTGGTCCGCTTTCCCCATTCAGATTTCAAGTGATGCCAGTCTACAAATGACTTCACTGAAGATATTAAGCTTCTCCCAAATCTAAATACAATCTGGCTAAAAAGAGTGTCAGTCTGTCTGAAATTTTTTGGCTTTTCATGCCTTTATTACAGTGCAGTCAGAGAGTGACGGCAAAGGGGGAGAGAGAACGGGGATGACACACAGCAAAGGGCCGTAAGCCGGAATTGAACCCGGGCCGCTGCTAAGGACTCAGCCTACATGTGGTGCACGCTCTACTCACTGAGCTAGAGGCCCAAAATAGAACATTTTAAATCAAACAAAACATAAACAAAAATGTAGTATCTGACTGCCACTTTATCAATCAATAATTAAAGCACTTCCCTGCCTCTACAGTATACAGTGTATTACATTATAGATGACAGAAAATAATACTGAGAAATTATTAACAAAACTCCCATATCAGGCAGGTTCCTCTTTCCTATGAACTGTGACTGATTGTTGTATTAAAAGCACCAGAGCGCTGTAAAGGGCTGCATGTATGCTGTAGATGTCAGAACACAGTGCGAAGTGCACGCCGCAAATTGTTCCTAATCCGTGACTATGGCGGCTCCATAACTTCGACATCTCTTCACAACAATAATGTATTTCTAAAGGTTCTGTGTGTGCATGTGTGTATTTCAATGAAGTACTTTCTCTACCTCTACCAGTCTCCTGATGTCGACAGTCCTGGGGCTTCTGCGAGCGATTGGCTCGCTCTTTTCCTCCACTGCGAAGTTCTCCCGAGGACGAGCCTTACGGGACGGGTTCCTTCTTTCTGACCCAATCTCTGGTTCAAACTTGCGCTTGCGTGGTGTCGCTTTCTCTGGCGTCCGTCTCTTCTTCTTCTGAAATAAAAAAAAAGACTGGGTTTGCATATCAGAACAGTAAAAAAAAAAAGAAAAAAAAGATGGCAACACAAAAGCTTTAAAGCTTTTTCATGTCTGTCCAGATTCATAGGCTGCAAAGAATTTACGAATTCTAAAATGTGGATGCTTCTCACACATCTTTAACCCGGCATCACAAGGGATCTATACAATCAGCACCGTTTCAAGGTGGACACCCAATTTAGAGTCACCAATTCGGTATCTGACCAAATGTCTTCCTTGTGTTCCTGAGTTATGGTTATAAACATTAAAGCCACCACGCTTTCATTGAATGCATGGAAACCAAAATTGGAGGTCTTCCATGAATATCAACATCCAGATTATTACTTACAATTCTGGATCCGACTCTTTCTCATTCCTATGAAGGTTGAATGTACTTACTGTAAATTGCTTTGGCAATGTGTATTCACCGCGTATACTTACGTGAGGGGTGTTGGGTGGAGTGAGGTCAGCCATGGTGCTCAGATCAGCAAACAGCTTAGCAAGCTGAAAGACAACAGCAGAGAAGACCAGAGTCAAGGACATGCTACACGAGGAGGGACTGATATATGTCTAGTATATAGATCACACATTTTGTCAGAATATGGGGAAAACAAGAATTTTGATTACCATCGCCTTGTTTTCCTGGATGTTTTTGTCTCGTTTCCGCAGGCTCTGAGACAAAACCTCCTCTTTGTCCTCCTCTTCTTCCGCCTCCTCCTCCTCATCCTCCTGCTGCTGCTGCTGCTGCTGCTTCATCCTCTTCCTTCCTCTGGCTCTCCGTGAAGGTGGAGTTTCTTTGACTGGTTTTGTGATCTGTTTCCCTTGCAGCTCCATTTTGGGGGAAGACACCCTTTTGACAGGAAACCTGAAGAACAAGATTAAAGTAGGATTATTGCTAAATCACATGAGAATCAACACAGATATCATGAATTAGGTCTGTGTTTCCGACAGTCCCTTGTATGGTTGGGCAACAGGTTGAATGGAGCTGAAAACAGCAACAAGATTAATCTATGGCTAATAAACATTTTTAGGCCAAATCACAAATATTGGTACCTTTATATATCTGCCTGATCAGGATTCAAGCTGTTAAATGTGACACAAACAATTAACCTCATCGGTAGTTGAGGCGGCACCGACAGTAACAGGCTTCATTCATTATTCTATTTGTATAATGTGGGTTAAAGAAGTATTTTACTGCTGAGAGGATGATCTTTTCATAAAACCAGTCTATTCAGTAAGAAGATGCAAAAACCAGAAAAAAAACCTAGACAAAGGGCTGTGGCATTTGCTTTAGCTCAAGAGATAGAAAACCTACAACTACCAGAATGCACTGTGCTGCACCAGACCAATAAACGCTCCAGCTGATGGGTGACGTAATGCGACCTTCTCTGTTTTAACACAGGAAACAATATGGCAGCGGGCTGGTAACAACCTTGAATCACAGTTAAACGGTAAGCCAAAATATGTTCCTGACAACATTTTAGGTAAGAAACAGGCAACGCAGTAACAGCCTCCTGGTTTGTATTTGATCAGCACCACCTAGTTTTACAGTTTGATCTCATTTTTTTCAGCCTCCATTTGTACAACACAGAGAAAACTTCCTGCTCACAAATTGTCATATTACAGCCAAAAAGTGCATTAAAATATGCTTCTGAATACATTTTAGGGTAGAAATAGGCATCAGAATATTGGTTAATATTTGATCAGCACTGCCTAGTTTTACAGTTTGATCAGAGTTTGGTCTGAGTTCTCGAATGTCTTCAGAAACATCTCTCTTTCTTTTGATCTGTTTCCACAGTCTTGGGTCTGTAGTAGCCAGCAAACAGAAATATGGAAGTACAATCTGCAGTTTGGGCAACAGCCATAGAGTCTGCAAAAATCTGCTAAAAGATGAGCAGGGAGATCTGGGCACTTGTGATGTAGAGGAAGTTAACCGCTCTTCCATTGTACATAATACCCACAATGTTGTGGTACAACACCTGTTGGAAATTGGCAAAGAAGCCCTTTAAAGGCATTGTAATCCAGTGTATACTACAATCCTATAGACAGGAAACCCCTCAGCCAACCATGCAAATACATTAGATTCTTTGTTTAACTAGCAGCAGACTTCAGCACGTCGATGTAGGTGTTTTAACACACTGAGACACAGTGATCATCTCTAGCTTAACAAAAAGTGCA
The DNA here is from genome assembly GCF_026936395.1 of Plectropomus leopardus. Classification (NCBI taxonomy): domain Eukaryota; kingdom Metazoa; phylum Chordata; class Actinopteri; order Perciformes; family Serranidae; genus Plectropomus; species Plectropomus leopardus. The sequence goes on along the minus strand of NC_142192.1, from coordinate 14,407,337 downwards.
GCAAATATCCATCTGTCTTTGTACCAATTTACACACACACACACACACACACACACACCTAAGGGCAACTAAAAGACTCTTCCTCTTTGGTGGGGGGGCGTCCTCGCCATCAGAGTAGAAGCCTGTGTCCACATCGCTGTCCTCCTCTGAATCCACCATCTGGAGAAAACCAGAAAAAGAAAAAAAAGCATTTAGTCTGTCACTTTGGCTGCTGTATACACACACTTTCATCATATAATACAACAATAAATGTTTCTTACCGAGGTCTTTAGCCGTTTGTTAAAAGATCCTCTGTTCTTTTCTTCCTCATCCTCGCTGAAACCTTCAAACTCCTCCTCACTGTCTGACTGGCTGAACAGACGAGCCAGCTCAGCAGTTATGAACTTGGACTTAAAACATGGAGCCTGTTGGCAGACATATCAAGCATCACGTTAAACACAGTTTGGTGGAATACAAAAAGGAATGTTTTTGACCTCTAGCTCTGCTGTGGAGCTGTTTGTCAATGAGCGGGTCCTGATTTTGTTTATCTCTTGCACATAAACGCAGGCGACATGTTCCACAGTCCCGCCACCGGTGTCCCACTACTCGACTGATCAACAGTGGGCGGTAACACAAGAGGATATGCTGCAATGCAACATAAAAGACGTGGATAAGAGGACTGCAAGCTAGTAAACAGGGACGTAAACAATGCTGGCAAAAATAAATAAAAATAGCCCCTGCAAATATTTCATGGGAAAGGCACCTAAAACATCTCTAAAAGCTCAAAGATACAGACAATATGTTTTGTTGAGTAACACTCACTGTAACCACAACTTCTGCTTACATGAAAACTCCACAGGAAGATTTCTTAGATCAAGTATCACATTTTACACTAGAGGGAGCACAACTCCACCAGTGGACATCTCGATCAGTAACTGAATGCTGTGGGAACAATGAATTCAGTTCAGCTGTGTCACTCTTCAGGTTACCAACATAACCGGTGCTAAGATTAGCCGTTTTTAATAAAACGGAATCTGGCTCTTATATTTATTTCGGCAGATACCAAACTCAACCCAAGGAAGTTGTTATCACTACCGGCCTGTGCAACTTCTCAGCCGGGTTGAGCCAGGGCAATTTAAGACCAGTGACAGAGTGAAGCGGAAAAGAACAAACACTTAACAGTGGCATCGATTTTACTTCCTCATTGTTGGAGTACCACAGACCCAAATGTTGTATGTGTAATAAATAATAATATTAATTTAAATCATTTTTTCCCTAAAGGAGCAGTGTGTAGGATTTAGTGGCATGTAGCAGTGACAACTGCTGAAACCAGCTGAGAGTTTTCCTATGTGCCAAGCAGGAAATCCTACTTAAAATTCCTTCAGCGTTCATTGCTCAGGAGGTTTTTACTGGGAGACAAATCTGCATAGGTCTCTTCCTCTGCAAAACAAAGGGACCCGGGGATTAAAACATTTAAAAACATTGAATAAAGCAGTTTTCACATTACAAATCCCTGTTTCTCAGCTGTTCAGCCTGTTGCAGACCATAGACTGTACATAAAGATGGACGACCTAACATCTCGATCACCCTCTGGTGTCTGTCTGCAGTACAGGTCATGTTAGTGAATGAGACACAGGCCAAACTAAAAAAAATCAAAGTACATGTCAAACAAGGAGGTTTAATAATTAAGACGGTTTCTGACACTGGAGGTAGTTCTCATCACCTTAATGTTTGTTTAGGTGATCGTTTCTCTGATAAGCTTGGTTTTAAATGGATTTTTAATTCTACAAAAACAGGATTTTCTAGCATTTTAGACAGCTGTGTGTGCCAATCACTTTGCTTGCGTTCAAGGGCGCTGTTTCCGATTGGTTGGACATGTGTTTTTGCAGCAGCGGTACTCCAGTTATTTTGGCTTCACTTAAACATAGCAGGGGTGACTGGAGATTTGTTGTTAATCTTTATATACAATCTATGTTCATATAGGCCCCTAGCCCAACACCTGCTAAACTGTGCTCACCTTTTTTTCCTCTGATGTCTTATAAAGACCAAGACTTTTAGCAGGTTTTTACCTGGAACCAAATTATGTGCAATTACTGCAATTATCTGTAACTGGCTTGATAAACGTGTCATCTGTTCAAAGTCATCTTTATAAGCAATTCTCATAAAGTTATGTAAAGTTATGACCAATTACACTGATAAAACAATGTGAAATATGTAAGTTTTTGCATGTCATCCTTTCCTGGCCACTTATGACAACAGTGTATTTGCCTTTAACTTGGAGCAAGACTGAAGTTTTAGGCTCAAGTCTTTGACAAAAGTATGCACATGAGACTGTCATGGAAATTGTGTATAACAGGATCAATGCAGTTGATGTCCCTGATCCCCTTTGTTGACATCTGTTGAACCACCCCCTTCAGCCCAGGGGGTATTGACCTCTGACCTGCCAAGAGGAGGGCGACACAGACTGGACCCACTTAATGAACCCATCTCCTTTACAAAAATACCAAACATACACTCCTTTACTATGAGCATCGGCTCACTGGTCAGGGATTTAGCCAAAAATGTGAACGTTGACGAGCATTGATGTGAATCAGATCACGTATAACGTTAAGCTGGCTAAATAACCGGGTCAAACCAAACATTTGAGACACATTTTGCAAATTCAGTTAAAAATATAACATAAGCAATCTCTGGGTTATAGATATGGACTAGCTACAGTCAAAAACACCTTATTCGGGTAAATGTATGGACGCATCTTCACAATGGAGCAGACTGAGGCCGGCCAAGCCAACAACGTTGTTAACAATGGTGTTCTTTTCGACTCATTGTGGCTTTTATTCATCATAAAAAATAACGTGGAAAAGACAACTACATCTACACGCACTGCTCTGCCGCTTACCTTTGACGTGAGGGTCATTTTTATCTCCGTTTAGCGGAAATTTTCCTTCCAACACAAAGTTTTGACCTCTACTAGGAAAACCAATGAGTGGAGTGTGTGGAGGGGGTTTAAAAATCAACCGCTATAGAAGTCCGGTCATTGCAAAAGTAGGGGTTTTCATATTGCTAGGTTTATATTTTAATTTGTACTTGAGACCAGATTTTATAATTTTTTTATAAACCACTAACAATTGTTTACTTAGTAAAAGTCTTTCCTCAGCTATTATTTCCGTGGAAAAATGTATTTCTATGTTCAGGACTAGTCTTCCCTTTATGTCCCCCCCGCACTCACAATGGTGCAGTCCACCCTTTCGCGCGTAAACGGCATATGGGCGTGGCAGTCCGGGAGAACTTCCCCTGACACACTTCTGCTTCTCTGTATCTGCACTTGTATTGTTGACATCCTGTCTGTGTATTATTAACAGTTTAATCAAACTTTTAGCACTAACTGAATATACTCAGTTTTGAGGCACTTGTACTGAACCGAAATATTTACAGTTTATGTTTCTATTATCTTCTTAAACAACATTTCAGAGGCAATTATTGTACTTTTTGCTCCATTACATTTGTTTGTACTTTCTCTTTATTGGTTATTTTGCAGATAAAGATTTTACATGTGATACATTAAAAACAACAACATTAGGCCTATATGTTAAACCACTCAGTATTTAAAGTGGTAAGTCAGAGATACAATTATTTTCATTGTCGATTACTCTGCCAGTTATTTTTTCAATTTATAGTTTAGAGTATAAAATGTCAAAAATAAAAAGAAAGTTTAAAAAATAATAATAGAGAGAGAAATGCACATCACAATTTCTTAGAGCCTGGTACCATGATAACACTGATGCAATAATGAATTATCAAAATTACAATAAATGCTCCCAGTTATTCTGCTAAATGATAATAAGGAGGACACTTTCTGATAATTTACCTTCTGCATTACTTTTTAAATATAATCAAAATATCTTAATGTATCAGCCCTTTACATGACAGACCACTATTCTAAATGGCTTAAGAGCGCTGCTATACTTTAGCACACAGAGGAAAAAGAAACCAGACTTTGTGGTATTGACCACCCCTAAAAGCCACAAAAGTTGTTTGTTTTAGTATATAAGTATATGTTTTTAGTATAAGTAATAATAAGTATATAAGATAGGATGTCCCAATTTACTATTCATCCTATAGTACAACATTTTTGCTGATGTTTCTTATGTTCTTATGCTTACTTTTATGAGAGCATTTGCACATTGTAGTATCATTACTTTTTCTCCTCTTCCATTACTGACTTTAAGGCATAACAGGCTATGAGAGGAAATTTTGTGTGTAAAATTTAAGACATTTGTTGCAAATAGTGACCTTGACCTGCAGGAGACACTGAAGCCAAGGGGTATTTATTATCAATTTCATTATCATTTTTACAAAACTAGTCTGCCATATTTCGTCTTGGCTTGGCAATAACGTCAAGGAGCCAAAAATTAGTATGGGCTACACCTGAGTATTTCCAAATGCCTGACTCCAACCCTGCTACTAAATGTCTGTTGCTTCTATTCCCAAAGGCACTATGCAAAATTGACAATTGCACTGCACCTGCACCACACCGAGCCTGTCTATTCTTTTTGTCTCACTGCCCTCATCACTATATCATCCTCCACTGTTGTTTAGTTGTCAGAAGCCTGCTGAGTAAAACACCAATCAGGATGACTGCAAAATGATAGGGGTTAGCAGCGTCAGGAAACAGTATTGCTGCACCGTGGGTCACAACGACCACTGACCAGACCTCACACACACACACACACACACACACACACACACACACACACACACACACAGCTCGACAGGGAGTGCTTACTGCTTCTCGTCACAGTCCCTGCCAGCTGGAATCAGCTGAGATGAGACAGATGCAGCTGTTTACACATTGCAAAATTGTCCAGCCTCCACTGCCACCAAAAACTCTTTAGCTTTAAGTCCCCAATTAGTCTCTCAAATTGAAATGGCCTCTTCTCCGTCTACACCTTCTTCTCTCATCCCAACTCTCTGCTTCCCTCTTACAAAAAAAACATGTTTGTGCTTTGTTCTATTTGAGGTAGGAGCATCTCAAAAACTGAAGCCCTTTTTCTGTAATTTGTTTTTCTTCTAATATTGGCTTCAGTCTTTGCTATTTCTGTTTCTTCTGTGCCTCCTTTCATTTGACCTTGTGGTCTTCTCTCCAGAACAGATGATAGATCTATGAAACACAGATGTTTATTTCTGTTTTTCATAATATAATGATATAATGACAAATATATCCTCTTATCACAGTATGTTGCGGTGTACAGTAAATTGAGGAGCAGAGATGTCAGTGGTTTGATTTCTCCCTTTCCCACTCGTCACTTTTGGTGTTGTATTTTGAAACTGTGGTCATTTCACTCTCTTGTCATTTTCCTCACAGAAACACAAGTTGAGGCGGCCGCATGTGATGTGATACCGAGCGTTCAGAAAGTTACATTATGGAGGTGTTAATCATTAATGTTCATGTCAACAATTTTGAACCTTTTGAATATTTTGAAGCATTTCCTCTTGTGTTGAAAAAAGACTGAAGCCTTTATGCTGCTCTAATTCACAGCAGAGAGAGGTCTATCAGGAATAAGTACTGTCTAAATTTTGAGATGTCTATAAATGTCCATATGAATAGATAAACATCGTACTGGATAAGCAGCGTCCTTGTGATTATACTGATTATACATAAATACATACAGACAGGCAAATCACAAAATATGTAAACACAAACCTGCAGGGCATTGAAATCCATGGACTAAAATGCCATCATGTTTACTATATATGGCTTTATTTGTTGTTGTATTTATTGTATATTTAAGATTTGGGATTATTAAAAGGTGTGAAATTATTCCCTAACTTCTATCACTCAAGTTGCCGGTATGAATGTATTTTAAAAAGAAAAGTAAGCTCAGAAAAATGACTTCTACACAAAAAAGTGCATAATTGTGTTTTTATTGGGAAGGCCACATGCATGTCAACAGAGCAACAGGCGAACAGTGATCAGGTTCAGTCCCACATGTGACATCTCAGTTGTTAGGAACAGGTTATACGAGATGCACAAACGAAGGGAGAAGTTAAAGAGCATGGATTGTCATTCCATTCTGTTCCCCAGACATTGGTTTGAACACAGTTTTGACCTGTTGCTCCGTCTGGCTGTCCTGAATACCAGAAGACGAACTTCACTGCACAACCGTCAGACCACATCCAGCTGCCTTCTTTGTGAATGTCACTGAGTCCCAACCAGGTCGGTCCCTCAGAAGGGTCAAAGTTCTTGATCAGGGATTTGAAGAAATAATGTTCATCTGAACTGTGGATAGACACCAGGTTGGCTCCCTCTGACACACAGTGGAGCTCGGCATCAGCCCAGGTCATATACGTGGCGACGTACTTGTAGCAGCGGCCGTTGAAGTTGTACCAGAACATGGGACAGTTGCCACGCTGCAGCTTCACCAGACGGTCGTCTGAGGAACTCACAGCACCCAGAGCCAGACCAAACAAGAAGAGGAAGAGAAGCATGGTGGTATCTCTCTGTTACAGGAGCAGGATGAAGGGTTGTGGTGTTGGTTGAAGCTGATCTACAAAGTTGGTTGGGATCAAGCCGTGAAGAAGAAGCGACAGAGCAACAGACTCCTTTCTTATGTATGCTTCAGAGAGGGTGTCTGCACTGTTGGCATACAATTATTGGTTGACTTAAGTTGGCAAACACTTCCAGCTGTGCACAGTCACACAGGACAGCCAGCTCACCTGGAGATGTTTTAGAAACCTTTAATGTATCCAAAGAATTGTTAGGGTTTTGATTTTTGATTTCTTCCCAAATAAAGACCGACTGAGGATTTTTCTAAAAGCAGACTAAATTAAGGTTTTCAATTTTATCAAACATTTTGACTTTATTTTACTTTGAACTTGGTAAGACAAAATTTGCAAGGGAAGATTTGTGTTTACTGCTGCAGTCCTACCTGCTGCCTCATACAGACTTTGCTGCTCAAACTCAAAAAAGATTAGATTTTACTATAAAAAGAGAGTGTGTGGTGGGCTAAATAGTGCATGATTAGATATTAGCATGTTGGATAGGTAGTTTACTGGTGATTGCAACAGATGTTACACCAGTGCTGTTCCCATATTAATCTAATACAAAGATACTGGAACAGACATGGAAAAAAACTCTTTATCTGAAATCAATACAAGCAAGCAGGTGAAAAACCTGTAGAATAAAATATCAACATGTCAATACTTTTTATCTGTAATTTTAGTATGTTATATTACATTTAAAGGAAAGATGCTTTTATAATTATTTAAAAAATGTGAAAACATTTCCTTTGAGCCACCACTTTGCCAGTGAGTTCCTAACATCACCAGAAATTAATTTAAATAAAATGGCCTCTGTACACATACAAACCTTTTACATTTCAATATTTATTTTAGAGCTCCAATGCATTTACATAAAGGAGAAAAAATCTGTTTCACAGTCATGACAATGGCTGAAAAAAACAGTAAATTCCTGTTGGTGGTGAATGTCCAACATTATATAAATAAAATGACCTCTGTACACGCATACTTGCAGATGGATATCTTCATATTGGAGGCCCAATGCATTTACACAGAGCAAAATCAGGTACGATCTGACATAACTCACTCAGCTGATGAAGAAAAACTGCATGAGATGCACAGACAAAATTAAAGTTTGAGAGCATGGCTCATTTCAAAATGTTGCTGCAGCTGTGACCACTGTTTTTAAGTCCTCCTGTTTTTTGTTTGTTTTTGGCTCTCCTGCAGCCCACAAGACAAGACTGACCCCGCTCTGCATCAGACCGGGAGCCAACATACTTGTAACAGCAGCCGTTGAAGCTGATCCTCTTGTTTTGGGTAATTTCAGGAATATATATTATAATTGAAACGTCATAACACTGTTTTGATTAACATTTTATAGATCAACCATTGGAGAACGCATTAAAGTCTGTATGTTTGTTTTTCACATTTTGGGGCAATTTTGGACCCTCTTGCAATAAACAGCAGATACTTTGATAACCATTCTTTTTTATTATTAGTGTTCACGTCAGTAGCTTTGAACAGAGAGATATTTTGAAGCATTTCCTCTTGTGCTGGAAAGACACTAGAAGTTTTTATGCTGCTTTAACTTGCAGTGGAATTCGGTTTGTCAGGGAAGAAAAAGCACTGTTTATATTTTGAGATGTGCATGAATGTGTCTATATAGATAAACATTATACTGGATATGTAGTGTTCTCATATGATGTTGATCCATTAAGCCTGTGCTGTTTCCAAACACACACACACACGCACACACACACACACACACACACGCATGCACACACACACACAGGATGATGGGCAGCAAATCACAAAACAATATACACACACAACCTTGCATGCAGGGCATAGAAATCCACAGATTTAAATGCCATAATGTTCACCGTATATGTCTTATATTATTTATTATTAATATACATTTTAAGATTAATCAAAGGTGTTGGGATACCTATGTGAATGCCAACATTCATGAAAATGAAGGTTAGGTAAATGACTCTATGCACACATGCAGAATATAGGTGTACATTTGGATCTTTATTGTGAAGGCCACATGCACATCAAAAGAGCAACAGATGAACAGTGATCAGGGTCAATCCCACATGTAATATCTCAGTTACAAGGACAGGCTGTATTAAATGCACAAACAGAGGGAAAACTGTAAGAACACGGGTAGTCATTCCATTGTTTAGTTGATCCATTGCTTATGTTGGTGTAAGCACAGTTTTGAGTGTCCCCACTGTCTGGTGTGCCTGGATACCAATTGGTAAATTTGACTGCAGAGCCATCAGACCACATCCATGTTCCTTCTTTGTAGCTGTCGTTGATTCCAATCCAGGTATTTCCTTCAGCATGGTCAAAGTTCTTGATCAGGGACGTGACAAAATTTTGTTCATCTATACTGTGGATAGACACCAGGTGGGCTCCCTCTGACATGCAGTAGATCTCTGCATCAGCCCAGTTCATATCTGTGGCGACATACTTGTAGCAGCGGCCTTTGAAGCTGTACCAGAACATGGGACAGTTGCCACGTTGCAGCTTCACTGGATGGTCTTCTGAAGGACTCGCCGCAACCAGAGCCAGACCAAACAAGAAGAGGAAGAGGAGCATGATGGTGTCTCTCTGTTACAGGAGCAGGGTGGAGGGTTTTGTGTTGGATTGGATCAAGACCCTAAAAGAGACAAGTGACAGGCTGCTTTTTATATGTTTCAGAGAGGGTGTCTGCACTGTTGGCATGATATTATTGGTTGACTAAACTTGGCAAACCACACACGACACCCACCCATTTATTCAGAACATTTTTAATGTTTCAGTATTTCATTCCTTCCCCAATTTGATTTTTTTTAAACCAATAAAGGTTTTAAATGTTATAATACTTTACCCTCCACAGAGCTAAATATCATAATATTCAAATAGCATTTGTAGATTTGTTTGATTGTTTACTGCTCCAGTCCTGTCTGCTACTTAATATACTGTATTTACTCAAACTCACAACTGAGTGATTTTACTACCATAGGCGAGTGTGTGTAAATGCAAAAGTGAGCGTGAGGTGGGTTAAATGTTGCAGGTTTTTTGTGCATGATTAGATATTCACATGCTGGATAGGCAACGTGTACTGGTGATTGCAGCTGTTACACCTGTGCTGTTCCCATATTTATCTACACAGTGAAAAAACATGGAAAAACACCTCAATAACTGAAATAAACACCCACAAGCAGGTCAAAATTTTGAAAAATCAACCTGTCAATACTTTTTACATGTAAAGCTAATTATGTTAATATTCAATTTATATTTTGCACAACAAAGGGAAGTTTCTATTATTATTATTATTATTGATATTTTTGTTATTATTATTATTATTATTATTATTATTATTATTATTATTATTATTATTATTATTGATCTTTTTGTTATTATTATTATTATTATTATTATTATGTTGTTGTTGTTGTTATTGTTGTTGTTGTTGTTGATGTTGTTCTTATATTTTTCACATTTTTGGGACGACATATTTTTTTGGTCACTCAGCAGCTCCATACAGCTCCTAAAATCACTGTATTATTATTATTATCATTATGAGTATTTTAGTTATATTTGTGATATTTTGATGCATTTTTGCATTGAGGTGTGCACAATGTCCATATGAATAAATAAACACCACACTGGATTAGTAGTCTTCATCACACACACACACACACACACACACACACACACACACACACACACACACACACACACACACACACACACACACACACACACACACACACACACACACACAAAGGGCCAAGGTGCAGAACACTTAAAGTCATTCCACTGATAGCCTTTGATGAGTTCAGCACAGTTTTGATTTTGTCCACTGTCTGGCCGGTCTGGATGCCACAGGGTAAAGTTTACTGCAGAGCCATCAGACCACAACCATGTTCCTTATTTGTGGCTGTCACTGAATCCCATCCAAGTATATCCCTCAGCAGGGAGTTTTTGATCAGGGATCAGGGATTTGATGAAGGTTGGCTCCTTCTGACACACAGTGGATCTATGTATCAGCCCAAGTCATGCATGTGGCAATGTACTTGTAGTAGCGGCCATTAAAGCTGAACCAGAACATGGGACAGTCTCCACGCTGTAGCTTCACTGGCTGGACGTCTGAGGTAGACACAGCATCCAGAGCCAGACCAAACAAGAAGAGGAAGAGGAGCATGTTGGTGCCTCTCTGTCACAGTAGCAAGATGATGAGTTGTGTGTGTTGTTGATCTGTAATAGATGGCATCAAGACCTTGATGGAGTCAAGTGACAGGCTGCTTTAGGGTGTCTGCACTGTTGGTGTGATATCATTGGTCAACTGAATTTGGCAGACACTTTCACTTGTACACGACCACACAGTCTGTGTGCAATGGAACATTTTATCTCTATCTTATTTCCATACAATTCAACTTTTATGCAGCACCCTAATTTGCAACATGTCAGAGATGTGATGTCAGACCAAGATATGATCAAGTTAAGCACTTGGAAATGCCAAGCTGTAAAGTGGCTAGTTAGCAGGGTGGAGACTGTCCACTAAGAGGGGGAGCACCTTTTGTTTCACCTCACCTAAGCCGTGTTTAACCTTTCCCCAACCACATGTTTAAAAAAACAAACAAAAAAACCCAGTATAAATACTGTGCATTTGTTCCTTCTTCCTCTCTTATGATCAGACTCCCAGTCATGTGAATGGCCTTTTGTATAAAAGCTGCTTTAATAAAACTCACAAATACATTTTGTGTTTTCTCACTTTATTGGTCTCTCTTTGATAAACAGATTTACATGACAATCTTAATAAGGACAAAAAGGCGACCAGCTCACCTGGATACATCACACAAGGCCTATAATTTATCTAAATACATTTTATTTGTTGGCTTGTTTTTTAACAGACAAATTAAATAAAACTTTTTCTCTATGCAGCGGATGATGGACAGCTGGAGAGGAAACTGTAAACACAAACCCACAGGGCATAGAAATATGTGTACTGAAATGTCAAAACATTTACTGTTTAAATTGATAATTATTAATCTATTTATTATTATATATATTTTTAATTATTAGTTTAAGATTATTATAAACTTGTGGAAATATTCTTTTTCATTAACCACCAGAGCTACCTGTGTGACTTTCATTAAAATGAATTGACGTGCGTACACACACAACAGTGTGCGATTGTGTCTTTATTGTGGAGGCCACATGCATTTCAACAAAGCAACAGGTGAACAGTGACCATATAAATAGCATTAATTTTGCTATTTCAGTTGCTAAGGACAAGTTGTACGAAATGCACACACAGAGGGATAAGTGACAGGACAATGGTCGTCATTCCATTTCAGATTTAAGAAATAGTTGCTGTGAACACAGTGTTCATATTCTCTATAGTTGTCTGGCTGTCGTTCATCCCAAAGGGTAAAGTTGACTGCAGACCCATCAGACCACATCCATGTGCCTTCTTTGTGGATGTCACTCAGTCCGATCCAGGTATATCCCTCAGCAGGGTCATAGTTTTTGATCAGGGATTTGACAAAATTCTCTTCATCCAGGCTGTGGATGGACACCAGGTTGGCTCCCTCTGACACACAGTGGAGTTCTGCATCAGCCCAGGCAAAATGTGAGGCGATGTACTTGTAGCAACGGCCATTGAAGCTGTACCAGAACATGGGACAGTCTCCACGCTGTAGTTTTACTTGGTGGTCATCTGATGAAAACACGGCACCCAGAGCCAGCCCAAACAAGAGAAACAAGAGCATGTTGGTGTCTCTCTGATCTGTCACAGGAGCACGATGAGGATTGGAGTTAAGTGGAGTTGATCTGTAATGTTGGATGGGATCAAGCCATGAAGGAGAAAAGTGACAGGCTGCTTTCTTATATATGCTCCAAAGAGGGTGTCTGCACTGTTGGCATAATATCATTGGTCAACTGATCTTAGCAAAAGCTTTCAGTTGTTCACAACCATACATGAAACGACAATCAGCTCACCTGGAGATGTCACATAAAACCTGTAAGTTATTATTATAATCTTTTAGGTTTTTGTGTTTTATTTCCTCTCTGATGAAGAGCCACTTAGATTGTTTTTACTTACACCTGACAAAATACATTTTAAAGAAAGTTCTTTGCTTTACCAAAGATTGCCAGGAAAATGTTTCTTTTCTGCAACTATCTCCGGTAAGTGTTGGTGATAAGTGATTAGAGTTTGTCATTGAAGAGACTTTTTTTCTATTACAAACTAAGCTGCTCATAGTGTGTTTAAAGGTGGGTCTGCATTTTGAGATCCTCTATATATTCTCTCTTGTAATGACTCAAAAATGCTCTAAATCACAATTCTCCCCTGTCCACTCGACTCACAGTGATCTAAGCTTCAAGGTGAAATGATGATGAATAATAGTGGGACACAAATGTCTACTTTATTGCAGTTTAACCTGTTCTATTCCCACATGGAACAGACATAAAAAAAATTAAACTGAAATTGCCACAAACATGCAGTTGGAGAATCTGTAGAGTAAATTTTTTTTACTACAGTTTACTTGCAATGTTAATATTACACTGCAGAATTAAGAGGAAAAGAATGGTACTATTATTATTAAATATGAAAAATTTCCTTTGTGAATGAACAACATTAGCAAAATGAATGTTGATGAAATGACCTCTGTATACACAGAATCCTGCACATTTATGTCTTTATTTTGGACTTCCAGTGCATTTAGCAAAAAATAGCAACTTTACACAGTAATGACACTGGACAATAAAACACCAAAAACACCTTCATTTGAAACAAGAGAAAAAAAAGAGAACGTATGCTGCCCTCAAGTGGCCACAAAACATAACAAAACGTCTGTGTTCGAGTATTGCAGCTTCTGTAATCTACTTCAACATTAACTTCCAATCATGGCACAATAACTTTAGTCACCTCAAAAAATACATAAAAAAAACAATATCTTACAATGAATAAGTAATGCCACACAATTACTCTGCTCTTTCAACACAATGAGCAGTGTTGTGCATGTGTGTCTTGTACAGGTTAATTGTAAAAATGATCACCACAAAGCCTGTCTGTGACATAGACCATGGCTCTGATCTATCCCCTCCAGCAGTCCAAGAAGCTTGGTTTTATAAAATGCGTCTTTAAAAAAAGACTACATAACTTAAAAAGAAGAAGTAACACAGTATTCCTCTTTCAAATACACACTTTAATTTACAAATGTATGTATGTTTTTTATTGTTGAAGTCCAGTGCATTTACACAGAATAACAGGCTGAACAAGACATAACTAACTCAGCTGAAAACAGACTTTGCACAAACAAATGGTAAAGAACGAGAGCACGGTCGGTCATTCCACTTTGACTCTTTATTGTAGTTATTGTGAACACAGTTTTCATGCCCTCCATAGTTGTTTGGCTCTCCTGCATTCCACCAGACGAAGTTGACTGCAGTCCCATCAGACCACATAAATCTGCCTTCTCTGTGAATGTCCGAGAGTCCGATCCAGGTCCATCGCTGAGCAGGATCAAAGTTCTTGATCAGGGATTTGACGAAATTCTGTTCAGTCAGACTGTGGATCGACACCAGGTTGGCTCCCTCTGACACACAGAAGAGCTCTCCATCAGCCCAGGTCACATGTGTGGCAACGTACTTGAAGCAGCGGCCTTGGAAACTGTACCAGAACACGGGACAGAATCCACGGTGTAGTTTCACATCAGAAGGAGACACAGCACCCAAAATCAGACCAAGCAAGAAGAGGAACAGGAGCATGTTTGTTTTAGAGTGTCTTTTTAAGTCTGTGGACAATGTGATCTGCACCATGATGTTATCTGGGATCTCACAGACAGGCCACTTCATTTATATGCTTCAGAGAAGGTGTTTTCACTGTTGGTGTGATATCATTGGTCAAATGCACTTGGCAGGCACTTTCACTTGTACACAACAACACAGAATCTGATCATGAGCCAAGAAAAGACCACCAATCACAGTGGGACAAACATTTCTACTGCTAAATGTTGAGTTTTATGTACATAATTAAGTATGGACATGTAAGTAGTGCCCATGTGATTGCAAAAGCTTTTGCATTTGATTTGTTCCCATATTTATCTAATACACAGAGACTGGACCAGACATAATAAAACAGTTTTAGAATTGAAATAGTCACAGAAAGGTGAATAATTTGAGTAAAATGTCTATTTATGTTAATATCACATTTTCATTTTGCCAAATGGAGTGTAAATACATTACTCATATGTTTTTTAAAATGGTCAGAATCAGGAAAACAGTGACCAGGTTCAGTCAGACGTATGTAGCTAAGGACAGGTTATGCGAGATGCACAAACAGAAGGAAAAGTGTTAGAACATGCAACATCATTCCATTTCAGTTCTGTAGAAAAGTTGTTTTCAACACAGTGTTCATTTCCTCCAACGTTGTTTGGCTCCCCTGTCTTCCAAAAGACAAAGCCCACTGCACAACCATCAGACCACATCCATTTGCCTTCTTTGTGGATGTCACTGAGTCCGATCCAGGTTCTTCCCTGAGCAGGGTCAAAGTTCTTGATCAGGGATTTGACAAAATTCTCTTCATCCCGACTGTGGATAGACACCAGGTTGCCTCCCTCTGACACACAGTGGAGTTCTGCATCAGCCCAGGTCATGTCTGTGCCGACATACTTGTAGCAGCGGCCGTTGAAATTGAACCAGAACATGGGACAGGCGCCACGCTGGAGCTTCATTTGATGATCGTCTGAGGGAGACACAGCACCCAGAGCCAGACCAAACAAGAGGAAGAGGAGCATGTTGGTATTGAATTCTCTGTGTAAGACTTTAGAGTATGTGATCTGTACCGCTGGATGTTATCTAGAATCCTGCAGACAGCTGAAGCTGACCTTCTTTTATATGCTTCGGATAGGGTGTCTGCACTGTTGGTGTAATATCATTGGTCAAATGCACTTGGCAAACACTTTTACACAGACACAATGAAACAGAACATGAGGCAATAAAGACCACAAATTTGCGGTCACATAAATGTCATGTCACATAAAACCTATCATTCATTAATTTCAGTGAAATATTGACATAATGAAACCAAAAAAAACAAACCATAAGGGGAACAAGGGGAGAGGAGGGTTCACATTATTTACAGTGCAATGTAAAATTAATATTACCTATTGAAGGACTACATTATAGTCCTATGTAAAATGTGCACGAGGAGTGCTTGAATAAAAATTAACCACAACCCTAAAAAAATTGAATAAATTAAAAGACCATCAGTAACGCAAGATAAATAAATGAAGAGCTAGTGTTTGTCTTTCAGCCGCATTATATGTTTAGTCCATCATAACAATACAATCAGAATTTTTCTAGTCTCAAACAAAACAGGCCTAAAGAAAGAAAAAAACAAGCAAACAAGCAGCACAAACAAGCAAACAAAGCCACTGGTCTCTGTTCCATAAATTCCAGGAAGCTTTTTATCTTTTGTGATCTATGCCATTTGAAGCAAGTCACTACAAAGACTAATATATCAGAGGCCACCATAGATCCATAAAGATGTTCTCATTTACTTTCTTTTTGACTTTTGAATTTAAAACCCAACAAATTTGTGACACCAATGTGTAACAGTTGGAGAATTTTCATGGACTTAATTATATGGGACACATTTTGTTACAAGCTTAAGAAATATAGTGCTTTGAAATTATACTAAACTGGTTGGCGAAACATGGATGAAAATGCCAAAAGCAATACAATATTGTATAAGTTATTCCAAAGAAAAAGAGGATATGAGGCCTGGTTGCTTTCTTCCAAAACATCTTAAGTGTAAATATTATGATGGTTTTCTTCCCATAGCCTCACGTCTTTCACAATGTCCATAATGTCCCGTTAGCTATTCTGAGAATTTACATTTAACCTTTTTTTGTGTGGAATGAATTAGAAATATCTTGATAGGTCCAAAAAGAGCCACATCCTGTGGTGACTTTACTAAGTTGAGTATGTGACAAAAAGTGACAGAAGTGGTTAAAATCCCAAAGTATTTTGAACTTGTATAAAAGACATAACAATATTATCAACATCAAGAAATCTTTTTATTCTGGAGTTGAGTTATATATGATAAAGTAAATAAATTCAAACATTTGTGTCTTTATCGTGTGGACTTAATGTTTGATAACACAAGGTGTCACGCTGGAGCCTCACTGGATGGTCATCAGAAGGAGAAATAGCACCCAGAGCCAGACCAAACAAGCAGAGGAGGAAAAGCATGGTGGTGTCGGAGTCTCTGTCTTAGCCTCTGAAGAAAGTGATCTGCACGCTTGGATGTTATTTGAAAATCTTGCCACTTTCTTTTATGTGCTTCAGAGAGGGTGTGTTTATGATGGTGTGGTATCATTGGTTTCTCTCTTTGAAGTATGTGATCTGCACTACTGGATGTTTTGGAGCATCTTAAGTTGTTGCATCTCAGTTGAACAACCCTTTTATTTTATATGCATCAGAGAGGGTGTGTTCATGTTGGTGTGATATCGTGGGTCAAATGCACTTGGCAGACACTTTCACTTGTACACAACAACACGATATTTGAACATGAGCCCCACCAAAAAATGAAGACAATAAGTTAAGCAATGTCATATTAATTACCTAATTTATTCATTTCACTAATATTGACATTGTAAAACTAGAAAAGAAAAATAAATAGCACAGTGTTCCTTTTACAAATGAAAATTTTAACTCACAAGCATTTTAAACAAAGTGTTATTAAATTCAACACACACACAGTTTTAAGAGGTTCATATTATTTATAGTGCAATGTAAAACTATTAGCTCATTATCTATTGGAACGAAAACAATATAGTCCAGGAAGAAACTTGCATGAGGATTGTCTGGATAAAAGTTAACCAGGACTTTAAAATGAAAACAAGGAAATAACAAACATGCAATAAATGCTTACTATTTATCTGCAATTGTTGAACTTTGGCACATTCAGGAGAGCTCTAGTGTTTGTTTTATTATTGTGTCAAAAGAATTCTTCTGTAGTAGAGATAAGAAAGAAAGAAAGAAAGAAAAAAAGAAAGAACAAGAATTTATATAGCCCTTTATCACTATATGATCCATTTCTAATCTATTTCAGGAACCTTCCAATCTAATATAGGTTACCTTTTGAACTTTGGACCAAATCACTGAGACTACCGGAAAAAATATTTATCGGAGGCTATCAATGATCAATAAAGATATTGTCAGTTCCTTGTTATTGTGGCACTAAGATGTTTACTGGAAAACCCCTAAAAGATGAGGAACCTGGCTTACGGTCAGTTGTTGCACAGATAATCAGTGGCAGTGTCTATTATGTGAATTCCTGGATACTAAATGTTTATCAGCAAATTTCTGTTGTTGTCCCAATATTATTCCCTCTTAAAGTGTGCGAAAGTTGCATATCACAGGACACGTGCAAATAATCACTGATTGTGGATACACTGCATCACACACTGCCATGGCTGTAAAAACAAAGGGACATTAGATTACAGGAAATTATTATAATAAAAATAATAACCATGGCAGCATAGTCTGTCAGTTCAGGGATTTTTATGGCAATTTTGGGGGCTTCTGGTTAATTTTTTTCAATGATTTTTATGTTGCTGCATTATACCACACTGTCGTTAAGCAGGTTCTTGTTGAGACCCTACAAGAGTAATCATGGCATCTACTGAATGACGGCTGCTATACTATGCTACCTATTAAGAACTAATGTTTTCTTGTATGTGCATCCTGTTGAATTAACATCGCTTGTTAAGCATTTTGGCGTTCTTCTGTTCATCAGCTAACACTACAATAACCCTGCACTGTAAGACCTGTTTTTGGCTCCAGAATAGTAACAGTTGATGCAGATATTGTATTTTATACAACTGTTAGGTCCGACCAAGCAATTTGACTGGTCCAGAGGCATTTCATGAGTGATGATATATAGTACAACATCACTGGGACTGTTACCTGTTAACTCTGCATGTATCACTCCTCTTCACAGCTGTTCAAAATCCTAGATTAGGCTCACACTAATGGTCGTAGTTATCTAAATTTACCATTGATTATATTGTAGATTGCCGTTCACTGGGAGCAAACCAGCTGTCGCAGATGTTACAATAATGTGCACTTAGACAGCGACACACTCATTTTGCACTAACCACAGCCTGAGATATATCGACACATACACACATGCTGTCTGATACAGGACTCCAGGTGACGGAGATCACAGCAGTGAGTGGACACATGCTGGAGTGACAAACTGTCCGCAAAAGTGTCTGTTAACAGACTCTTCATGATTAGCAGGCTATTGAAGCCTGTAGGGATTCATGAGGTCAGTAATAAACAGTAAGAGTCATCTGCATACAGTTCAGCCTTGTTTGGATTCTTGTTGTGACTCTAATGGCTGCAAGGGGCAGTTCAGTGGCTGACACAAAAATCAGCAGAGATAAACGGTCTCGTCGATAGTGGAGCTCCTCAACAAAAGCTCTGATTATTGGATGTCATTAGGCATTTAACTTTCCCTGGGTCAGTAGAATATGGGATTCATCAAGCTAATAACAATTTCCTTGTGGCCTGACTTTTTTATGACACTAAAGAAGTAATGTTTTTTATTCAAGGTCTGATTAACGTCAAGTGAGATGATGAGACTTTGTATTGCTGAATGTTTGTAGGCTGCGTGTTGAATGCAGGATGAGTACAATATCATGGCACACCCTGAAATCAGTCATCATAAAGTCAGAACACATTTTTATGAGGAGTAAGATCTGCTTTACATGATCAAGGACCAGATGTTATTCCAGGGCTCATTTAAGAAAATCAAATTATGTGGGAAAAAAGACATTGATACATACACAAACCAAGAGTTCTGCATTACATCTATGCTGCAGGACACAAGGGGACATTTGTCAGACCCAGTATAGATCCAAATTATTGACGGTCCAACAGTCCATACAGTACAATATTACAAAATAAAAATATCAATGACAAATATGCCAGAGAAGTGTTTATAAAAGTTAAACTATAACTCTAAAATGAAAATTCAAAAATAACAGACCAGAAATGTTAACTAATTATCAACAGTTGTTGGCCTCTGGCACATTCAGGAGAGCTCTGTTTGTTGTACCATATAATTACATATTTGCGTGATAACAATGCTTATCAACATTATCACAGTATCAAAATAAATCCTGAGTTATAAAAAAGAGAAATAAAGCTTATATCCTTTCCCTTACTGGCTAAAGGCAAATCTACTTCTGACATGTACTGTAGTTGGATGGAAAACCAAGAATATTTCAATCCACTGTGTCCTTAATATGCCCTTCAGACAAAGTCACTAACATCATGAGGGCAAATAACTTATCAGTGCGATCCAGCTCTGCATAAGCCCAAGTCAAAGGTGTGGCAATATACTTGTAGCAGCAGCTGTTGAGGCTGATCTGTTGTTTTGGGTCATTTCAGGGATATATCCTTTAAACCTAAGAATAATTCTGTGATCAGTGTGTATTAGTCAACTAAACACGGAAGGATTACGTGCAGTTTGATTTCATTACTGACTAACTTAACCACTAACACATAAATCAGGTAAGACCGGAAATGTTCCATTAAGTTGTTTCTTACTTCTCTGTAGATGAACTATTTAAGAAAGAATGAACACAGGGCATACAAACCTGTGGATTAATATGCCACAATGTTTACTGTATATTACTTTATTTCATTCTTATATTTATGACAAATATTTGTTTGAGATTAATAAAAAGGAGTGGAAATATTGTTTTTGATTAACCACTGGAGTTACTTGTGTGAATGACCAAAATTCATGAAAATGAAATGACTTCTGTGTACACACACATAAGTGCACATTTGTGTCTTTATTCACATATATATCACATCAACAGAGCAACAGATGAACAGTGACCAGGTTCAGTCAGACATAAAACCATCTCAGTGGTTAAGGACAGGGCACATGAGATGCACAAACAGAGGGATAATTGTTAGAACAAACACAGTCATTCCATTGATAACCATAGTTGGTTTCAGCACAGTTTTGACCTGATGAACCATTTGGTATGCCTGGATACCAATAGGAAAAGTTGACATCAGTCCCATCAGACCACATCCATGTGCCTTCTTTGTGGGTGTCACTGAGTCCAATCCAGGTATATCCCTCAGCATGGTCAAAATTTCGGATCAGGGATCTGATGAAATTCTGTTCACCCGCGCTGTGGATGGACACCAGGTGGGCTCCCTCTGACATGCAGTGAATCTCTGCATCAGCCCAGGTCATACGTGTGGCGATGTACTTGTAGCAGCGGCCGTTAAAGCCATACCAGAACATGGGACAGTTGCCACGCTGGAGCTTCACTGGATGGAGTACAGAAGGAGATACCGCACCCAGAGCCAGACCAAACAAGCACAGGAGGAAGAGCATGGTGGATTGGAGTCTCTGTCTTAGTCTTTGAAGAAAGTGATCTGCACGCTTGGATGTTATTTGAAAATCTTGCTGATAGCTGAAAGGCCACTTTCTTTTATGTGCTTCAGAGAGGGTGTGTTTATGATGGTGTGATGTCGTTGGTCAAATGCACTAGATTTTTTTTTTTTTTAATTGTACACAACAATACGGTATCTGAATATGAGCCAAAACACACAAAGATAAAAAATTGCAAGATTTAACATAAAACCTTTATTTTTTTCATTACAGTATATTGTTGACATAATAAAACTAGAAAGACAAAAGAAATAACACTATGTTCCTCATATATATGGAAATTTGAATTCATAAGCATTTTAAACAAAGTGTTGCTCAATTCAACACACTCCAGTGGCTCATGGCTAATGTTAGCAACCTTTAGGTAAATAGCTGTATTAGTCGCTTTGCCGATTATAGACCGTTGTCCTCTTGACCTAGTGTTCCAGTAGCTTTGCATTATAGCTGAATACCAAACTTAGTAGTATAACATTATTCCATATCTCCATGTAAAAACTGCAGTGCATCCTGTTCGAATTTGCACTGTACTGTTTTATTTGCACTGTTCTTTCTACTTCTATTGTAAATTTCTAAATTTCTTCTATTGTAAATTTTTAAATTTTTAAATTTCTTTTATATTTGCTAAACGTTAGGCATTCTGTGGACAGCAAAGTAAGAATTTCATTGTACAGGGAAACATGTTTCCATACTGTGCATATGACAATAAACACTTGAATCTTTGAATCTTGAATCTTGAATCTGTTCAGCAAAAGTTACTTAATTCCCTTTAAAGAAAAAAATCCATTCTCAGAATTTATGAATGTTATTTTCATCATCTTAAACAGTTTATTTAATTTGTGAACACAAATAATAAGTACTGAAAGTCTGGCTGGGTTGCTGCAGCAGTGTGGACAAAACTGGCTATATTTTTATTCGAGGACATGTTGGTGACAACAAGGGTTCAAACGCATAGAAGACTAAACTGCTCAGAAGACATGTCTGTTTAAAAGCGGGTCTTCATCACAGCTGCGCAATACATCTGTGCTGCAGGACTCAAAGAAACTTTGTCTGTAAAACATGTATAGGTTCATTATCATTTTAATGTAAAATTATTAGTCGTTATCATCCATCACAGTGTTTCCTAAAGGACTTCACGATTAGCATTAGTCCTGCATGTTTTGGATTTCTCCCTGCTCCAACACCAGCCAATTCAAGCGATTAACTTGATTTGAATTCCTGAGGCTGCTTGATAACAACTTGATCATTTAATTCAGCTATGTTGCAGCAGAGAGAGATAAAAAAAAAAATGCTGGATTGAAGCGAGGTTTGGGAAACATTGATTGATTAGAAAGAAAATATATTGGGGGATTCACTATGGGGGAACTTAAGTAATTTTTTTCAATGTGTGTGAGGAGTGTTTGGATAAAAATTAACAAGTGCTTTGAAATGTAAACAAGGAAATAACAAACATGCAATAAATTTGCATATTTACTGACAGTTGTTGAACTCTAGCACGTTCTGTAAAATTCCAGTGTTTTTATTATTATTATGATTACACTTTATTGTATCACAACAGTTCTTATCAATATCATTACTGTACCAAACGTGCCTGAGATATAACAGAGACCAAAACGAAAGCGGGAGAGAGATGATCTCTTTATGACTATATAATCTATTTCTAATATCTTTCCGAGGAACCTTTCAATCCAATGTAGGCAACCTTTAGACATTTGGACCAAGTCACTGAGATTACGGGAAAAGTGATTTATCAGAGGCTATCAAAGATCAATAAAGATGTTGTCAGCTCCTTGTTTTTTTGGCACTGAGATGTTTACTGGAAAACCCCTAAAAGATGAGGAAACCTAGTAAGTGGTCAATATGCTATAATGTGGCAAAATTCAGTGCCAGTGTCCATAATGTCAATTCCCGGATATTTTAATGTTCATCTGCAATTTTCTGTAGTGGTCATATATTATTTTTTCTTAAAGTATGCTAGAGTAGCATACTCTCACAGGACACATGCACATTATCACTGATCTGCATTACACATTTTCCTGCCATGCCAGTTTGTTAATCGCAAAGGCTTACAGATTGAAGAATTATGGCGACAGACATGAGCCCTGTATCATCAGAGGAAGGTAGGAAAGAATGATGTGAACAAATAAATGATAAAAACAAAAGCAGCTGTCTTTTGTATATTTTAATGAAGTAAAGATAATTAAAGAAAAAGAGAAAGAAAAGAGTTTAACAGAATTAATCTATTTCAGCGGAGAGGACAGAGCTCAGATAGCTAGAGTGTACTGAATGAGCCTGACCAAGAAGATTGCATTCGGTCATATATTTATAATTGCAAACACAGTGTTAGGAAAATAGGGAGTTTACCTCCTCTGAGATAAGGTGAAACAAAGAACACTTGTCTCCTTTCCCCTAAAACAGCAAGTTTCTCACTCACAAATGAAACTTCCAAGGACAGTTAGTAAGATGATTTTACACAAGTTCATTTGAGTTCACTGAGTTGAGTTCACTTCAGGTTAATTCAAAGGTTAATATAAGATTAATAATGAATATAACGTAAATACAAGGTAATTAAAGTAAATATATATGGCAAAAGATAATTTTGTCACTACAGATTCTAGCTGCATCCTGAAACATTTACAGACTCAAGTATTGGCGTAGTGCACATCTGAGAGCAAAATGATCGAGTGACCTCTGCATCAGCTAAGGAAAGAAAAGACTTTAGAACATGTAGAAATGTCTAGAACATGTATGCTGCGTAAATGAAAGAAGGCGATCTCTTTGTTGATTTCTTTAATATGTTAATCAATACCGAGGGCTGAGTCAAAGTTACATTTGAAAACGTACAAACACCCACACATTTATATCTTTCCCATGCAGGCTTAATGCATAACGAAGAGCAACAGGTGTAAAGTCTCTGAGTTTAATCAGGCATAACCTTCTTTTTTTGCTATGGACAAATCGTGCAAGATTCACAAACAAACGGGAATGTCTGAGAACACTGATGGTCATTCCATTTCAGTTCTGATCCAATGTTTTTGTGTCCACAGTGTTCGTTTCCTCCAGCGTTGTCTGGCTGCCCTGCACCCCACAAGGTAAAGTTGACTGCAGACCCGTCAGACCACATCCATCTGCCTTCTTTGTGGATATCACTGAGTCCGATCCAGGTCCATCCCTGAGCAGAGTCGAAGTGCTTGATCAGGGCTTTGACAAAATTATGTTCATCCAGACTGTGGATAGACACCAGGTTGGTTCCTTCTGACACGCAATGGAGTTCTGCATCAGCCCAGGTCATACGTGTGGCCACGTACTTGTAGCAGCGACCATAGAAGCTGAACCAGGACATGGGACAGTCTCCACGCTGGAGCTTCATTTGATGATTGTCTGAGGGAGACACGGCACCCAGAGCCAGACCGAAGAAGAGCAGGAAGAGGAGCATGTTGGTGTTGGACTCTTTGTCTTTGTGATCTGCACAATTGACAACTGACAGTTGAAAGGCCATGTTTTTTTATACGCTTCAAAAGGGGTGTCTGCACGAGGCGTTTTATCATTGGTCAGATGCACTTGGCAAAGACTCTCACCTGTACACAACAAAACAGTATTTGAATGTGAGCAAATAAAGACCACAAGCTCAGCCAGAGATGTTACGTAAAACCTGTAATTTATTTCTTTTAAGTCAAATGTTGAAGTAGAATAATGCTGCTTTAGAAACACATAGCTTCAGCAGTAAGAAGGTTTAAGGTATACAACAAACCAAACAGGCATATATTTACACATCAACAATATTACAAATCCTTTGATGTTTCCCCCTTTGCATGGCAAACTTTGTTTTTCATTTTAACATGAAAACAGGTTTTTAATCAAATAAGAGCTTCTTTTTTTCTTAAATGTAATTTTACTAAATTTCCTGTTGGTTTCCCATCCATTTCAGAAAGAAGCTACATCTATCTGACTTGTTCTTACGCTGCGCTCAAGTGGCCACAGAACATAACAAGTATCTTTACATCACAGCATTATAGCTTCAAGCCACAAAAATGCACTTTAACACTGTTAGACCCCTGAACATAGCACATTATCTCAAGCAACATTTGTAGTACAATAAAGAGACTTCTTTAGTCTTTAAAACTTACATCCACATAATATAAACTACTTAAATGGCACA
This sequence comes from Plectropomus leopardus, assembly GCF_026936395.1. Taxonomy (NCBI): domain Eukaryota; kingdom Metazoa; phylum Chordata; class Actinopteri; order Perciformes; family Serranidae; genus Plectropomus; species Plectropomus leopardus. The sequence goes on along the minus strand of NC_142192.1, from coordinate 14,382,192 downwards.
AAGAAATTTTAATCAGCCTGCATTGCTGTAACAGTGTCCCTAAAACATTCAGGGAGGTGTTGGTGACAACGAGGGCTCAGAGTGTGTCTTTAAAGGTGAGTGTGTCTTGTATTGTGAAGCAGGTGGACTCAAAGGCAGGAAACTGCAGACAACTCTAAACAGATCTTTAAGCCAGGTTGGAAGAGAAAAAGAAAGACTGAACTGAAAATCAGGACTTAAATACAAACTGGACTGACGTGGAGATCAAGTGCAGGTGGAGAAAAAGGGCAAAGAAGCTCAGGTGAAGGGAATAAGGTGATGAGGCAGAAGAACAGGAAGAGAGCTGATTGGCTGAGAAAAACCGAGGAGCAGGGAACAGACTAATGAGGCTGATGTAAGACTGGTGTGACAGAAAACAGGCGGGAAACAGACAAAGCAGGAAGAGCTAAGAACCACAAGGGAAAGTGGGAGCAGCTGAGCGCACTGTTGGACCATAGAGGGACAGGCAAACTAATCAGGGCCGGGCAGGCAGAAACTAAGGCGGGAAAACACACAAAACAGGACATAAAAGCAGACATGACACATAAAGTGAATCTACAAAATAAAGCAGGAAACAGATAAAACATGAATAAATACACAAAACAAGGAAAAATAAAGAGAAAATCCAGGATATGACACATATTTATAATATAATAGACTAAAACAGGAAATATGATGCAACAAAGAAACACAGAAAACCTGAAAACCCAAGCTCTAGAGATCAAAACCATCATAATAATGAAACGTGTAGACAAAGATGAATCACTAATATAACTTAAAGATGTATGTCCCACAGTCTTCAACAGAAAGTCTTTTGCAAAAGTCTGAGGCCCTCTGGATACAGAGCAGGACGGTGACAGAGGGTTTAAATATTTCAAGCACAATGTAAAATTATCAATATCTGCTGGCACATAAAAATATCACAGTCCCATGAGAAGTCACAAATGTAAAAAGGAAATAAAATTCAAGCAATAACATGAAAAAAGAAAGAATGAAACAAAGAAAGAAAAAATGTACTCTGCCCCAATGACTACATGACACAGTTAAGTCCACCTACAAATTTCAGTTACTTTTCAATCCAATTTGCCCTTTGTACCTTAAATCAAGTCCTTTTTTTGGCACTGAGCTGTTTATTGGAAAACCCCCAAAACTCCTGATACCCTTATGCTGATGGCTCTATTTAAATAGGGCAAAATTTCATGTGAAAGGGTGTTAGGTGACTATAAGGGGCCTTCTTTTTTCAAGGTGAAATCAATTATTAAACTCTTGTAGAGTTCAAGAATACCAAAATCCTATGTTAATTTTTTAAAGTTTTAATGTTTAACTCTTCACATCATCTCGGGACAGTGTAAAGTGGTGGACTTAAAAAATGTATTGTCAAAGTCCAAAAGTGTTTTGATTTTGTGTGAAAGACAGAACATTATCATCATCAAACAATCCTTTTTTGTCAGTTTATTCATGAGAAAATGCAGAGCAACATGAGGAGGGTTAAAACTTTGAATCAGACACAACCTTCTCACTTGCTAAGGACAAATTGTGCGAGATGCACAGACAAATGACAGTGTGTAAGCACACGAAAAATCATTCCATTTCTGTTCTGTGCCAATGTTTCTGCGTCCACAGTTTTCATTTCCACTGCTGTTGTTTGGCTCTCCTGCAAGCCACATGACAAAGTTGACTGCGCACCCATCAGACCACATCCCTGCTCCTTCCTTCTGGGTGTCAGTGAGTCCGATCCAGGTCGCTCCCTGAGCCGGGTCAAAGTTCTTGATCAGGTCTTTGACGAAATTGTCTTCATCCAGACTGTAGAGAGACACCAGGTTGGCTCCCACTGACAGACAGTGGAGTTCTGCATCCGCCCAGGTCATACGTGTGGCGACGTACTTGTAGCAGCGACCGTTGAAACTGAACCAGAACATGGGACAGTCTCCCTGGTGGAGCTACACTGGATGGTCATCAGAAGGAGACACAGCACCAAGAGCCAGACCAAAGAAGAAGAGGAGGAAGAGGGACATGTTGGTGTCAGAGTCTCTGCCCAAGTATGATCTTTACTATTGGACAGTTGAAAGGCCATGTTTTTTTTATACGCTTCAAAAGGGGTGTCTGCATGAGGCGTTTTAACATTGGTCAGATGCACTCGGCAAATGCTTTCACTTGTACACAACGAAGCAGTATTTGAACATGAGCCAATAAAGACCACACGCTCACCCAGAGATGTCACATAAAACCTATAATTTATTCATTTCAGTCAAATGTTGACATAGTAAAATGCTGCTTTAGAAAAGACATGTGGCTTCAGCTTCAGAAGGTTGAGGGGACACGAGGAGAGACGTATTGCTTTGTGGTTGACCTTTTTTTTCATTTACAACTGATAAATAATAACAACATACCAAACATGGGTATATATTTACACATCAACAATATTACAATAGTACAAAGCCTTCAGTGTGTCCTCTCTTGCATTGTGAATTTTTGTGGGTTTTTTATCATATTAACATGCAAACAGGTTTTAAACAACATTGTTAAAAAACGTGACTTTACACAGTCTTGACAACAGCCGTTAAAACACTAAATACACTTTCCTGCTGGTTTCCTGTCCATTTCTGCATTTGGGACAACAGAAGAGCGTCATCGCACTGCCTTGCTCTTCTGCTGCCCTCAAGTGGCCACAAAACATGACAACAAGTACTTTTACATTCCAGTATTGCAGCTTCAAACCACAAACATCTGCTGTTCTCAAGAATGCACTTCCATATTGTTGAACCTCTGAACATGGCACATGAACTTTTGTCACCTCAAAAATACATAAATAAACAGTATCTTACAATAAATAAGTAATACAACACAATTATTCCGCCCTTTTAACACAATGAGCAGAGGTGTGTTTGTGCATGTTTGCGTCATGTACACGTTAATTGTAAAAATGGCCATCACAAGGCCTTTCTGTGACACTGAAAATGAACAGACCGTGGCTCTGATTTATCAGCTCTAGCTGTTCAAATGTAACTGACTTAATCGCCTTTTAAAGGGAAAATACGCTCTCACCTTTTACTTGCGTTATTTTAATAATCTTTTGTGAAATATTTGTGGGTATGAATAACTCCTGGAGGGAATAAAATCTCAAGACTCACATATGTAGCACACCTTAAAAATAAATAGACTTTGTCAGTATTTTTTTTTTCAGATTTTACATCCATATGATACCTGTGGTGCTAGTTATTACTCTAGATTGTTTCGGTGTGACTCACTGAGTGTTGGAGATATTGGCCTTAGAGATGTCTGCCCCAATATAATTGAACTAGATGGCACGCAGCTTGTGGTGCTCAAAGCGCGAAAAAATACATTTGGGAAACTCAACAGTAATGTTTTTCCAAAAATGATGGCCCAGTTTCTCAAGAAAAGAATTTCTTTCCATATCACTGTGCAGAAGGAAGCAGTGATATCATTGACGGGTGTTGTTTGAAAGACAGAAAATAGTTCCCACATAAAAATGCTCAAAGCAAGGTCTGTGGATTCTCTCAAGTAACCGGGTCATGATTTCTGGAGAGATTGCCAGTGAGTTGGGTTTTTTTTCCTAAGCACCATAAGCTGAGTGTCATCTTGTTATTACATTGGGGAGAAGGCAGACATTTCTACAGTCGATATCTCCAACAGTTGGCAACTCACAGCAAAACAATCTAGACTGATAAAGCACTACAGGTAAGAGAAAAAATATGTATTGTTTTTATTTAGAGGTGATCTGTTCATTTAAATGGCTTAAGAAAGCTTTCAATTTATATTCATCAATTTAACAGTTTCTGAAGGACTGGCTCCACATTCAGTGTCAGAGCATCTACGTGGTGTTGGTGACCACAGCAGGTTACAGTCTGTCTTTGAAAGAGCTTTTGATGCACAAACAGTGACTAAGCTGCTCATAACTCACAAATAATATCTATTTAAAAGTGAGTCTTCACTGTCTTTGATATTAGTTTTTTGTCATGGACCAAAGATTTTTTTGGCACTAAAGCGATTTGGGTAAACCCCAGCCCTCTGTTGTCCATTTATCTTACTGTGATCTGCAGGAGAACGCAGCTATGTGCTCTGAAAGGCTTGAAATGACTATGAACACTTGCGGCAACATTTCTACTATATTGCACTTTACCCCCTGTGTTTTTCTAACTGTTAAACAATGCAAGACATGCATCGCTACATAACATTTAGGAATCTCGCCTTTGGATGTTTCCTCCTGCTCAGCAGAAATGTACCACTGAAGCGACCAGCTATGCATGAACAGATACAGGGCGAGGACAAAATAACACAAACACTGATCTGAAAGATCTGCCAGATGCGATATTGTTGTTCTAAAGGGTGTGTTTCTTGTCTTACTTTGTGTTCATTATCATCATTCATGTAGAATTTCTGAATGATTCCCCTCATCTCATGCTGCATTTCTTCCAGACTGACATTAGCAACACGACAGACTGGTCCCTCAGTGATTTGAATAACAAATAGATGTTTTTTGCATGTCGTGGCCATGTCAACATTTGTTTCCAGGATTTGCTTTGTTTAGAAAGAAAAAACATTTTACCTGTTAATATGTAGTTGGAGGGCCAAAGTAATGAAAACCAATGTTCGAGTGATAACTAATTGGTGAACCAAAGCTTTAAAACTCCTACCAGACAGTCTTACTATGACGGCCTGTGCCCTTGTGCTTCCACTATTCTGTCCAAACCCTGCGTTGATTTTCACACAGTTTACACAAGACCACTTCTGAGTGAAGTGATATTTTCAGTCAGCAAGAATGAATATCAAAACCTCCTCATGAACATGATTTTGTTGAATAAACTTTTTTAAACAAAGCATGACTCTTCTATTGACATAATAAACTCAAGGATTTCAAAAGGAAAAATAGCTCTATGATCGGGCTGTGTTACCATAGCAACCCGGGGTTGAGCGGGATACCATCACACACCCTGAAATCAGTCAGAAAGCATCTCTGTGAGGAGTCTGATCTGCTTTACACAATCACAGACCAGACGTCCTCCCAGGGCTCATTCAAGGAAAATTCTGTGGTTTAAAAAAAAAACAAAAAACACTACATTACGTCTATGCGACTTTTGGCACTGAAAACATGTATAGGTCCATAATATATACAATGTAAAATGATCATTATCTACTCAAACAAAAACACCATAGAGAAGTGCATGAGGAGTGTTTGGCCTAAAGTCAGCCAGGACTCTCATGTGGAAACAAGGAGAACCAAAAACAGTTCACAGTCCATTATTGAACTCTGGCACGTTCAGGAGAGCTTTAGTGTTTCCAACGTCAAAGTCAGTCCTGTTAAAACTTCTCACAATGCCTTATCGGACACTGTTAACGTTGCACCTTTTGTCACTCACTAGCACCGTACTGACAGAGCCTCGTTGAGAAAAGGTCAAAATGGGTAGGTATGTTACAGCGTTACTCAGCCCCGGTTGCTGTTTGCGTTACATAATACGCTACAACACAATAACCAAAAAAAAGCTCCACATCATACAACTAAATAACTAAGGCATGTATTTTGGATATACATGCATCACGAGGCAGGTATGTGATATGCAGATGAAGTCATATGATGGGGCAGATTGTGGCCATCAGGTTATAAACACATTAACTCCTCTACAGATGGTTTTGTGTTTGTAACTGAAATGATGAAGAGGAAATTAAGTCCCTGGGGGTTGTGGACGAGACTTGAAAGACAGAAATAAAGGAACATTCAACCTCCTAAACAGGCTCATAAATAACCAAAAGCTCATCACAAGAACAAAAACAAGGGCATATTCAGTCCAATAGATACTGTACAAACTAATTACAGCCTCCTCTTCACTCTCACTCAGTTTGGCAAATCTCCACTTTGCTGCGCAGAATCTCCTCTTGTAGACAATTCACAGAGCGTGTGCAGACTTAAATCCTTTATAAACACATGTTCTGTGTTATAAAGCCTTGTGTCTTCATGGGTTTTCTCAGAACACATGGCACCTTATTGTCCACTTGGCACCACTGCTGGTAGTGTGATTTTGTTGCAGTGTATGTGTGAGTGTGCAGCATATTGCTGTGGAAAGCGTCCTCTGTGTCACACATACTTGGTGCGAGCATTTCTACTGTGCGGTGTCCAGTGTGTTTGTGCGTGTGTCTATGAGGGTACTTGCATGTGTGTGTGTGTGTGTGTGTGTGTGTTATTAAGCACGTGGCTCCAGCTTGTGTGACAGCTCGAAAAGCGTCTGTTGATTGTCGATAATGTGCAGGTATTGAACGCTCGCCCTCACCTCCGCACTGTCGACCCCGATTACCTCGTTGCCTAGGAGACAGACACAAAACATGCACATTAGTCACACGGAAGAGCTTTCTCTGCTGGATAGCACACACATTCACACACATTTGGTGCAAACACATACTGTATTATGACCATATAAAGAGAGTAAAAGACTGTCTGGAAATGGTTGCTTAGAAACTGCAAGAGAAAACTGAGTGGTGCTGGTGCAGTACACTAACTCAGCTGCAGGTGGAGGTAGATTCCTCACAATAAATAGATCCAGCAATACTTCAGAATCAGAATCCTGTTTATTGCCAGGTAGGTTTTTGCATACAAGAAATTTGGAACATATTAAGACAAAATTGAATTAACTAGAATTACTGCCTCACAGCTGTATGCCTCCGCCACCTGACAAGTTGCAGTTAAGATATATTTTTGTCATCTCTTCTTGGTTTGATTTACAAAGATACATTTCAATTTTTTTTAAAAAAGATGTCCCACTAACAAAATAAGATGTCATTTTTAACAATCCCAATTTTTCACCAGCTGAAAAGTACATAATTCATTTGATTGGGTTTTTCTTTTTTTGCAATTTGGCTTTAAAAAAATAATTTATTCAGATATCTAAGTTTTATTCCATCTGTTTAGCAAACCCTGAAGGTTTTCATTTTTGGTGTGCGTCTTTATTTTTCCTAAATTTTATTTATTATAGAAAAAAAAATCATACAACATGTATAATAAAAACTTCTAATGAGTTGAATGTATTTAAGAAGTTTGAGGAAAAAAGTTATCTTTAAAAACTCAAGTATTGCAAGAATCAAGAAACATAAGTATTAAAAAGAAAATCACAATAAAAGAAAAAATACTATAAGAAGATTGTGCACAATATATCTAAATCAAAATAAACCTGCTTTACATCCAAAGCTAACAATTTGTTTCAAGACGATAAGCCTGAAATTTCCCTGTGAGTAATCCTGCTTTATATTGTGCAATGCAAGGATCACTGCAACAGAATTCAATCAGAAGTGAGAGGACTCACCTGGCTGGTCACTTTGGCAGTGGCGAATCATCCGCACTGTGTCTGCGATCATATGCTGTTGTTTAGGAGAAGACATGTTGGATCAGTCAAAAAACCTAACAGTTAAGATCTAATAGTGATGGTGCTTGGAAGTGAAAATCAGCAGAAAACATGCTACTTTTGCCAAACAGAGCCTGGTCTCAGAGAATTTCCCCTACATAAATAAAGGTTTCAGTCAATTCGTCAATCAGTCATCTCGTTAATCTGTAACAGCACTCTAATATGGATTATGTGCTGAGTGTGTTAAGTGTGTAAAAAATATAACACTATGTGCCTCATGATACAATACGATGTATAAAACTAGTATGTAAAGTTACAAATAGAACAAATGTGTATGATGCTACCATGTTCAACACAATTTGTACAATTTGTGAGTAATGTACGCACAGCATTTATAGACTAAGGTTCATGTTATGGGGTAGAGGTTTATTAGCGAGCCATCTCTGGAGAAATAGCTGGGATCTGTATCTGGTTTACTTGTGGTTTACAGGTTTTGTGGTTTGTGCAAGTTCAGTTTTCATGGTAATTCTAACAATATTTCCTCACTCACTCTGGGCATATTAGTCGAGATATAAAAATATACCTGCTGGTATTGATAACACTGTTAACAAAGTTACTGTTGTAAACATTACATTTCCTCTTGACTTGTTTTATGAATCCCCAACCTTAAATTTAAACTGCCTCTATGGTAATAAATGAGCCAAACGTGTGGTTGTCAAACTAACTTCAGCTTGTGTCTGACCTGTACTGCAGCGGTGAGTACTTTTCCCTCACTAGTCAGCACCTTATTGTGATTGATTAGGTCTTTTGTTTCCTCTTTTTCTCATGTTAAAGAAAAATCTGAAAGATCTGAATCTTTATTTTTCTTTTTGGCAACATACTGCTCTGATTAATTACTGAGAAACAAACGTATGATCGGAGCAGCTGTGGCTCAGTAGGTAGAGCTGCTCGCCCCCTAATTGCTGGGTTGGCAGTTGGATCTCCTGCACCTCCTGTCTTCATGTTGAAGTGCCCTTGGGCAAATTGCTACTGCTGGTAAGGCCAGCACCTTGCATGTCAGCTCACTGCCATGTGTGTTTGTGTGTGTTTGTGGGTGGGTGGGGGGGGGGTGATTAGAGAAGAATTGTAAAAAAAAAAGTACTATAAAAATTGCTGCATTTACCATTAATGTGATCAATCACCAGTTGATGAATCTTGACTTTTTTTAATTACTAGATGACAATTTAAACATTTGCATAAAATTTTAAAACATAAACTCAAACACTGAAAAACTGAAAAAAAACTGATTTAACCTACCAGCTTCTCAAAGTTGACCAGGTTGTCATGGAAGGTCTTATTTCCCTCGTGGATAAAGGTGATATCTAAGAGCAGAGGACAAGTGAGTTATTATTGGTTCATTTACCAACAGCAATAAAGTGTCTGTGTGTCTCTCTCTGTGTGTGTGTGTGTGTGTGTGTGTGTGTGTGTGTGTCTTTGTGCCTGTGTCTTTGTGCCTGTGTGTGTGTGCAGAGGGGATAGAGAAGATACCTTTCAGGAGAAGAGGCATGAAAGGTATCTTGGGAGGCTTCATCTTTTTGAAGGCTTCCCTGTAGGCTTTGTGGTTCAGAGATGGATCCTGAACAAAGACGGAGGGAAGGTGGAGAAAAAGAGTGAAAGGAGAGGATCACAGAGGGAGAGGAGATTTCAAGATTTGATTATCAAGTCAAAAAAAGAACATATTTCAAGCTCTGCATCTGTCTTTATGTGTTGAGTTAGTCTCACCGTGATGAGCTCCAACTCCGAGAAAAGCTTTTTGAACTTCCCTGGACATTTCTGAAAGGAATATGTTTGGTCAAAATTCAATTTGAAACACGTGCATGAATACATTTAATGCAACAACGCACACGCTTACCTCCCAGGTTTGGTTGAGTCGGCTGACAGCTGCTGTGTTAAGACCCATGATGATGGCAAATGCAGAGTTCAAATTTCTTTGAGCTTTACAACTGCAAATACACGTAAACGTCAAATATTTATGCATCGGTGCATAAGACATGTTGATGTTCTTGATACATGGGGTTTAATTATATCTCTTTGTGTTCTTACTGAGCTGCGATCTTGATGAACTTCTTGAGCAGCTGCACTCTCTTGTTGAGCGATACACACATGAGCACCTCGGACATGACCCACTGCTGGACCTCGTTACAGCGCTGGAGCAGGACTGAGAGGGCTGCCGTGTGGCCAGTACCAGGAGCACGGCTGAGGGTGTAGTACACCAGCTCCTGCTGCATGTGGACGGAGAGAAGAGTGTGGGTGACAAAGATCAAGCTTTTTAGAAAAATGTCCCTAAAATGTGTTGTCCCACTGCTTGTTTTGGGTAACCAACAGTCCAAAAAATCTATTTTTAATCATATAAAACCAGATAAAAGCAGCAAATGCTCATATTTGAGAATGGGGAAACATTATCTAGATTCCCTTAAGGTACAATAACATCCACATATCAGTTTAAGATGCAGCCTGTGTCTCTTCATCTGTGCTATGCTTCAGCATTTTTACAACAAATATTCAGCTTTTCCTGACAGCCGCTCAGCTGCAAGACTTTCTGTATTCATGATCCAGCAAGTCTTGTAGAGCATTTGCATCTTTAATGCTTATGTTCCTGCAATCTCTGTCATGAATATGAATTTATCATAAACTATGTGCACTCTCGGCTGCACATAATTGAGTGTGTGTGTGTATGTGTGTACCTCGTGGATGGATTTGAAGAGGCTCCAGTCCAGGTGTGTCAGAGCAGCTGCCACATCCCAGGTGTTGATACCTAAGAGTCGCACCGGCCTCCTGCTTAGCTCAGCACTGTCTGTTAAAGGAGGCTTTCCACACAAAAGAATGCTAAATTAGTACACCGAAAATAAAGGTATACCCAAAAGAGGTGCTGTTCATCTAGAGCAATAAGCCTGTCTTTAAATAAGCTAAACAATTGCAACAATATCTCAACTTCACAATAACCTACAGAACAATCAGCTAGTGAGTGGATCAAACATCGAAACATTTAAAAGAAGCAATATAGCTAAGAGCTATAACAGCAGATATCTCCTGCCTCTCAGACCGTACAATCGGACCCGAAACCTGAGAAGGGAACGGTGATTCCTACAACACTATAACACTATTGTTCTGTCCAGCTCTGGTTACAGGAGCCGGACAGACAATATGCTCAATAAAACCAAATATTACATGCCTACCAGCCTGCGGGTTGGTACAGTGCATAAATTAATCTAATGTAGAGCATCTGATTTGTTATTGACAGCCTGCTAAATACATTTATCCCAAAGAAGCCCAAATCCCCACAGCTACAGTTTGTAAAATGCCCAATATTGCTAAATTATTTACGGATTCGCACTGAAGCTCCACAGTGAAAAACATGTCATTATAGAACAACACTTTGCCCTGATACAGCACTTTCCAATCCTGCTGTCACGGTTGAGCAACAACAAAATAATTGTGGCTCACACCTTTTCTCTCCTATTGAGTCAGAGTTAACAACAATAACCTGGCCCAAGTTTTTCCGGCTTGCTTGTGATGCATGACTCATTGTAACACTGTGAAAATATGTCAGTTGGGGATTTAGAATATTTACTTTCATGCCTGATTTAGCCAGAAGATGATACAGAGGCTAGAAACAACATAAGAGGCAGCAAATGCCAAATAATCACACACTGGAGAGGTCATGGTTTGCTTCAAACCTGCAAGCTGCATCTTTAGCCTCTATAAATCCTTATGAAATATTGAGATTGAGTGTTACAAAAGGACGGAAGCACAAACAGAACAGTATTTACATACCAGAATCTCTGTGAGATCCCTGCGACAGACCACAAGCTTTCCCTGTGGGGTCATGGACTCTGAATACACACAGTCACTGGGCTGTAACACCCTCCGCTCTGCAGAGACAAATACATGCAGAAAAAGAGAAAGACGGTGAGAGAAATTCTGATGACAATTTAGAGCTGAGAGTGTTACACAGTTGTATATACAGGGTACTTGCCCTCCAGCGGGTACTTTTGAAGTTGCCATGGGGGAATTTGAGAGCATTGTTGATTAGCTCAGCTAATTAAAAATAAGAATCTGTGCGATGGATAAGTATTTAAAATAGATAGCTACAAGTAAAAAAAAAAAAAAAAAATCAGAATTAGCTAAAAGTAACAAATGAACTGCTGAAATAGCAACAACTCAAATACTAATGTTAAATAAAAAAAAATAATGAATAAATGATCGAAATAGTTCATGTTAACTGAAAGTAACAAATAAACAGCAAAAAATGTTTGAAATAGTAAAGTTAACTTAAATCAGCTGATAATCAATTGAAAATAGTGACATCAACTTAGAGTGATGAACAGTTAAAATAACTAAAACTAATGCATAAATGGTTCAAACACATTAAAATGGATCCCAATGCTTTTCTTTGCAACTTGCTGCTGTGCTGTGATTGGCTACCATTCGTCACACTGATGCATCAAAGTGAAAGGCAATTTTAAGGGCAAGTACTAGCCAGCATAGTTGAAATAGTAATGTTATCTGAAAGTGATGATTTAACAGTATAGAAAGTGTTCAAAGTATTTCAGAAATGGTTTTAATTGCTGTGGGTGATAGAAACATGGTTAAAATAGCCTAAACTATGGGTGAAAAATCTAATTTTAGCTACTCAACAGTACAAATGCAAACTTGACTAAATCGACCTAGTTGAGGTCATGCAATTCTTTGTGTGTTTGTGTGTGTACCTCCAGTGTGCGACACTACAGCAAGCACCATGTCCTCTTCCACTCTGTCCATCTTCAGACCAACGATCCGTAGCAGCTCATGGGCCTCCAGCGAGGGGTGTGTGTGTACACTCAGGTAGGAGTCAGCACTCACATACACACAACAAATAACTGGAAGATGTATAGAAAACATTTATAGAGCAGTGAATGTATTGTACATATACTGTAAATGTGTTTATGCACCACAGCAATTGGCGAAAGCAAAAATGCTGTGAAATCATAATGAAGCAGTTGCAGGAAAAAAATCAAGAATTCACGAAGAGAAGAGACACTTGGGTTAATTTTTGTTAAGTACTCAGGCAGACAAAGAAGCTGAGCATGCTGCATTTAAGCAATTTACATGCGCACATTGAAATTAAAACTCACAGACTGTCATTATGCGTAATTGTGTACAGTCCTGGGCAGTGTGTTGTGGTTTGGGTATGTGCATGTTTTTGTGTGTGTTACTCACCCTCTCTCGTATCAGTTGGTGGACTTCGTAGTTGCAAACAATTTTCCTTCAAACTCAACTGCTGATACATTTGTTTACTCTGACAGAAAGAGAGCAGAAGAAACATGGAGACAATATTTTTACTTCAATGAATTTCGTGATGCACTGATAGCATTACTAGCTCCTACTGCTCAGCTTTAATTATAACATTTGAACCTCTATGGATGTATTTTACAATGTGAAGCACAGTTTACTGCATCATTTTATGTAATTTTTATTTTTTTTGTTGTGAATTTCTAAATTCATGGTATATTTTTGACATGAGTGACTAATTCAAGTCGTGGTATTGGTTCTTAACTTTGGCTGACAAAACCCAGAACTCGGTACTTTGGCTGGTTTTGAAAAAAATATAACTATACCTCTAATATTTACCAAATTCTAATGTATACCATTAAATAATTTGAAAGCTAGAGCTACAGATTTGAGGTCACATCAGTAAGATGTAGTTGACAGTGTAGTAGCATGGGTGTAAATATATCGCCCCTCTTTCTGGCTTACCTTTTGGTTTGGAGGGCAGTCATCGACAGTACTAAATGAAGGAAACAAACACAACAGTGAGGAGGGATGCAGAGATACATAAAAAAATACATTAAAAAAATAAAGTTACAGTCAGTTATATTTGATACAGAGAACAAGGTCCATGTGCAGAGACAAACACACTTACTGTCTGCGACGCAAAAGTTTCTGAAACTCCTTCAGGTCTTTTTCCAGTGTGGGGAACTCATACAGGTCTTCCAAAACACACCTGTAAAGGGTCTAACAGAGAGAGAGAGAGAGAGAGAGAGAGAGAGAGAGAGAGAGAGAGAGAGAGGAAAACGCTTATGTTGTTTTGATTGATGGTTAAATATTTGTTTGGTCCATCAGGAAGGCTGGTAACTGGTGGCAAAAATAGCATTCAACCCTTAAAAACACCGTCACAAGCATTTAAACTTGTGATATTTGAGCAACTTGAGCGACTTCTTTCGAAAAACATGGGAAAAAAGGAAAATAGCAGCTGGGTCTGAAATATTCCACAAATTAGAAAGAGAAATAAGTAGATTTTAAAAATTATTTTAAAAAAGCTAGATAAAAATGTCTACGAAAACAAGAAAACAATAAGAAAATGAGATTTACATATTTATAGAATTGTAATTCGTAAGCACTATTCCCAGACCCTTTTTCTTATTTGTTTGATTTTTAGTCTTTGGATGTTCTCACACTTTTGCTTTGCTCTCCAACAGGCTCAGTCTTTAAGCATCACTGGACACTGGCTCCATGTCATCCATACAAGTATCAGAATAGCTGGCTGTTGCAACAATCGACACACATCTGTAGGACAGCATATCAGAAGTATTATGGTAAAAAGGGAATGTAATTTCTTTAAAGGGATAGTGTACCCAAATAATTTTCCAACGCTCTGAGAGTCGTTAATGAAATCCCTTGTATCTTAATTCTTATTAGCGGGATTGCAGAATAAATATCAAAGTCAGATGGCACATTTCAAAATGTGCATTCATGACAGAGATGAATGGGAAAATATGTGTTTTGGGGGGATTTTATTTGTAATTTAGGTGGAAAAACCTTTCGTTCTTATGGAAGGTAAGCTAAATTTCATACAATGACTACATTTCGTCAATACTCCTACTAAGCTGTTTACATGGCAAATGAAAATGCATATTCCACCAATATTCCCTGTCATTTATCAGGTCAAAATGTGGAAAAGTGGCACGGCTGAAGCAGCCTGTGCCACGAAGTTTCCTACAGGCAGTGGACTTGTTCGACTGTGCAGCCACAGCCTTCTTCTTTCATTTCTTCAGCCACCCTCTTAAAAGGTCGGCGTTGTGATATTTTGCACATATCCAGAAACCTGTTGATATCCAAGTCTTTCGTAATGTTTAAAGGTGGGTGTGTTTCTTCTTCCAAACAGAAATGTGGGCTTTTCTTTTGGCATGCATCTCTACCGCAGCCTCACAAACTGTTGCTGAGTTGGTTTGTGTACAACGTAGCCATGATAACACACAGAGCCGACTGTAAACAGGCAACAGGTCTTGTGCCGCACAGTGCAGTAAAAATCCAAGTTGAGATACATATTCTGAGTATAATTGTCCAAATAATTACAACCCAAATAATACCAACATATCCCACACGTCTTAATTGGAGAACGCTTCATTCAACAAAAGGCCCAATTAGAAATATCTAAACAGAATACTGTTAACATGACCTGCTGCAAATTCAAAATATTATCATGTTTGGAATAATAGTAGCTAATTAGTGTGCATGTAAACTTACCCAATGTCAATAAAAACTACCTCCTATGAACACTAAGGTATGACATGCATCTGAGGTTTATGAGCATCATTTCAACCAACAAAATATCATAAAATAAGAGTCTGAGCAGCTCATTTACTGAGAAACATCAAGTATAAATGATGCCGCGTAGGTAGACTACATTAAAAAAACATCAGACAAATTCTGCACCTTGTACTTAAATCAGTGACGAGGCACCCTCTGTAGTGTCTGTGTGTGCCTGACTCAGTGTGCGCTTGGCAGAGAATCAGTAAGTAGCATGAAAGCTCCGGAGGCAGTAACAGCAACAACTTGCAAGGATCCACAAGCACGCACAAACGTCTCCAAACACCTGCTTATCGCTGTCATTGACCCGCTGCAGCCTCCCATCCCAAGTCCCTTCTCATTCCTCTGTTACTAGGCAACTATCACCTGGGTTACGCACTCCATATGAGATTATACCCATGCCAACCCTCGCACTTTGGTTTCCATGGAAACCCACCACCGAGCAGAAGAGCCGGCAGGTTACGGAGGGACAACTGATTGGTGAGCATGTGGACGAGTACACGTGTGATCGCGTTGTGCGTGTTTGTTTCTTTCTCACTGTCACAGAGATTCAAATCCAATTAAGCCGACCACGTGAAAATATTGTAGGAACACGGAGGATACAAGCAGCTTTTGTCGTGAGAAATGTGATACTAAGAATCTGGATGTATGTGTCTTCAATGTCAATGATGTCCTGTGTAGATACTGAATTTTTTTTTTTTTTACAAACAATAAGTTGTAGAATAAGTAAAGTTTTGCTAAATTTATTTGTGAGTTGTTATTTGATAGATGTGAATAATTCTCCTGGTTATCTTGTATTACTGTCTTGAAAGAAAAACATACAGCAACATATTACGATTACAGCCCTCATTCTTTGTTTGATACGCCATGAAAGTGCCTGTGTTTTTTCTCTTTCTTATTAGTTTGCTTTGTCAGAGGGATGAGATCAAAACATCAACACGGTTCCCCCGAGGGAGAAAGCTGAAACAAAGTTCAGTTTAACACGAGGTGCAGCAAACAAAAAGATCAGACACACTTGTACACTTTTCAGCTCTCTGCCTTTCCCCACAAAATGCTTGATGTCCTGTCATGCAGAACTTGACAAAGGACAACCCAATTTTAGAATAAGACAGAGAGACAAATGGAGATAAATGAGGCTTCTTATGTTCTTCAGTGACACGTGTTAAAGGACACCAGAGGATCAAACTCATTAAATCAGTGAAATATAAGACAGTGAGAGGATAAAAGAGATTTTTAAAAAATGGTGTTGATAAAGGCAAGTACAGACGTACCTTCATGAAACTCCTAACGTGCTCCTCTTCCTTCAGGAAGTCCTTGTAGAGCCTGCTCCAATGGGCGACCAGCTGCAGTACCTTACGCTTCCTGAAGAGAGCGTCTTTGCCCTCCTCCTGGCCCCTGCAGCGGGCACTGCTATAGGTGAGAGCAGTCAAGGAGGCAACGAAGAAGAGTGCGGAGACTGAAAGGATTAGTGCGATTATGTGAGTGTGTTTGTCAGAAAGGATATTGTCCCAGCAGAGCTTGACAGAGGTCGTTCGTGGACATGAACACCAGGTAGGTCAACAGGAAGTCATCTAGCAGCATTTCTGAAACACAGGAAACACATCATCAGTCACTTCCAAGGCCTTCACTGGAAGAGTGATACAAGTGAATTTTTTTAACTTATCTGGGGAATTAAGATGTGAAAAGTCACATAAAGTCTATTTTAGTTTCTCCCTCATCACCTCTAATAATTGTGATGATAAATAATTTTTCTCAACAAGGGATCTGATAACTGTGTGTAATGTGCGGATGGCCAAAGTTACCAACTAGCTGGTGAACATAATGGAGCACCTGGCAGCTCAAGAGCCAGATATTTACCTCAGGAGGTGGTGGCGACCAAAAACAGAGCTAAAAGGTGGAGGGAGTATTGGACTTTTATTCATCAGGTAACCAAAAACATTGTTAACACTGCTCTGTGTCTGTTGGATGTGTTAATAGGCAACTCTTTTTTTAATAATTAAAAGTGTAATAATAACAATTTAATTGGCCATATCAACTTTAAAAGGTGATGTGGAAACACTTCTATCGGGAATGAATTGGCACGCTAAAGTTAGCCTACTGAGTTTTAATCCTAACAAAGGGCAGTGGTTGCAAGTATATTTTAATTTAATGTCTAAATAATGCATTTGCTAGACGAACATGAAGTGCACTGTGAATACGATCAACGCCATCAGTCAGAGAGTAACGTTAATAAATGCAGAAGTATTAAAAAACTTAAACTAATTCTTCGGTGAAGAAAATAACTCTCCGCTCAGTCTGGTTCACCTCTAAACACAGAGTGATGTTTTGTCTTTACTTAGAGCTAACAGTTTCTGCAGAGAGGCTGCTCTCCATGGCTGGAGACAAAATGTTAGTAACAACACAGCAGAGCACTTTATCAATTTAAGATTTTTAAGTATGTCTGAACCTTAGTATAAAGAAACTATGTGAATTGAAACAATAATGACTGACATTAAAAGTCTGATGCCTTGAGACGCATATATATCATTTTCTAAACGTATGGTAGCCCTTTGAATCGAATACAAATCTTGAGGTGCCTAGAGATTCCCACTCCTACCGTTCCATCAAATAAACACATCTTCCATGTCTTAAGCATAATTTCATAAACATTTCCTGAAAATTCTGCCTGACATATTTAGTATGTTTGGGGACTTTGGGAAGAGCTTCAGGAAAAGCTCAGCAAACATTTCCCTCTCTTGGCTCATATTCACAACAACTTCAAAAACTAAGGAAATTTATCAGAGTAGAGTAAGCTAATGTGGAAATGAGATGGCAGCAGTGTGTGTGTGTGTGTGTGTGTGTGTGTGTGTGTGTGTGTGTGTGAGACTCAGCAGGTGTTCAATGGGTAAGAACCGAATATAAACAGCCCTCGTGGCAGATGGGTAATGAGCCATTGTTGTTGGTGTGAGGGAGCTGTGATGTGTGTGCATGTGTGTGTGGTGTTGAACTCCTTCCCTGGGAAAATGTGTGACCCAAATATGGCTCTGTCGGGCAGAGAGCAAAGAAATCAATTATAGAAGACTGAGCAAAGGCTGCTACATTAATATTTGATAAACTGTCTTCTCTTTAGAAATAAAAATACAAATTTTCTCAAGAAATATTTTTAGGCAGGTCTGACTGAGCTTATCACTTTTTCAAAACCCTGTTGACTTACTTTCTGTAGAGCTCTTCTTGACCGACTATGACCCTTTTTTCTGTCTTGTATTTCCCTCTCTTGCTCTCTTTACCCCCTCCTCCCCCACCACCACCCTACACCCCCATTTTTCATTTTCTCCTTCTCGGCAGTTACATTTCCTCCCGCTACTACTCTCCTCCTACGCTCACCCTCTCTCAGCTCTCTGTGATGATAAATATCCATTTTCATCTTCAACATATGCCCTCTGCATTTGCCCGCTGGCACACACAAAGTCAAACACATGCACCCATAGACACAGCAGTACACACACACACCCAAACACACGCGCAAAGCACCCTGATGAATAACTCATTCAGTTCTGACCTTGGGGACTTTATCTCTCGTGCGCGAGAAAGGAAAAAGAGAGAAAATGTGTGCATGCTGAACTAATCGCAGTAATCTGCTGCTGTGTTTTTTGGTGTGTGTGTGTGTTTTTATGTGTACGTGGGAAGGGGTGGTTGGGGTAATCGCTAGCTCTCTATGGAAGCGTGTTTGGGCCTGTTCAACATGCTGCACAGCTAAGCCCGCTAAAACGGCACACTGATGCTCAGCACCACCCCAGAGGCCCTACACACACACACACACATGCACACACACACACACACACACACACGCACCCTCATGCTTATTCAGCGCACACAGACCGAAAGATAGACACACAGATACAGAGACAAAGACAGCCAAACATGCACATACACTCTTGATCTGCATCCCTGCTTCTGCTTCCCTAGAAAAAAAAATAAAAGTGTGTCTTTTTTCTGCAGTGAATAAATATCAGGCGGTCCTCCTCCACAAAGACCATCTCAGTTCTCTCTCTCTCCTACATTCATCTCTCTCCCTCTTTCTTCATTTGCTTCCTGCAATTCAGTGAGATGGCTCCCTGTGGACTGCTGGGAACTGGTAGTGCTGTGTTGATACATAAAGACGCCTTGTCTTAAAACAGCGCACACAAGCAAGAGCAGGGTTTTATAAAATGCAGGTTGAGACCCAGATGTCGCTGTGTGATAAACGTATTACTTCACTGGACCTGGGCTCCATGGTGATGCTGATTTTTAATTTATTTTGATCCAGTGGACAAACAAGTATGATAAGACTATGATAAGAAAACAGTATTTTTTAAGCAGGACTTACTATTTTAGTTTAAAAGCATGAAAAGGATAAAACAAATGATGGAGCAATTAGGCATTATTACTGATCGGCTTGGGGGGTATCATGCTAGTAAAGTTTACCAGAGTGATACAACATCTTGACGGTTTGATTTTCAATACCATTAAAAATATAGTCATCTTACTAGTAAACTCACATGGATATGTTAAATAGAGGATGTAGTGCATGCAGTGCACATAATGCACCACCAGAGGTCAGTCTAATGGTGGGGTGGCAGCTGAGCTGAGAAAGATGGCGACTGAGAACAGTGAAGACAACGTTACAGGACTGTAAACAAAAAAAAGCATATTTTTACATCTAACTTGGTAAATCTAATGTTAATTTCAACCAAACCTGAGGTCGTGACTGAAGGAGAACCAACTAGATAACTAGCAAGACTAACTGAGGGTTTGGCTTTGTTTTATTTTTTTTTTGCAATAAACTGTGTTGTACCATGAGTTAACAAGGCAGTTAAGCTAGTCTTTTTTCAGTGAAAGAGAGAAACTTGAATTTAGAAGTTGTACAGTTGTATTTCTCTGTTTATTAAGGCATAAAAAATATTACTTTTTGACATTTTGTGAGTTTATTTATTTATTTATTTATTTGACGGAAAAAGCTAAGACAGCTCACAGAGCATAACAAACTCACTGTTGAGAAAGTTAGGTGGTGTGGCACATAAATACGCCAATATGCCATGGTGAAATTTCATGAAGGTATAAAGGTTTAAAAAAAACACATACTTCCCAAGCTTAATTGCAAACATTTAACAACATTAACAATTAACGGATTATGTGAAAACATAGTCAAAATTAATAAAAATAAAATTAATGACTTACAGCCCGTCTTTCATTGTGATGTATGTTCTAACTACACCGCTGCAAAACAAATGACAGAACACGTCCCAAAGTAAAACAGAAACAGTGCTACTAAAACTGCTGCACTGTCAAAGGAACCAGTTGCTATAGACTTCGACTTGCCGATTGTGAAAATGTAACATGACAGTTGCCAGCCCACTGAAGTTATTTGTAACAGAAATGCCTACAGCTCCCTGAGGGAATCATTTCACAAACCCATTAGAGCACTTAACCTCTTGAATGCTCCTCATATGTACAGAATTACAGGCAATGACTTGGCTGAATGAATGCACACACTCACACCTGGCTGTGGTGTGAGAGTTGACTGACTCATACAGCCCCACACCCACACACACACACACACACACACACACACACACACACACACACACACACACACACACACACACACACACACACACACACACACACACAAACACAGCCAGCATAATCGAGGGTTAGGACATACCTCCCTGCTTGAACCCACTGCATGGAAAATGAAAGAGACAGAAAAGTCCAGGTTGGGCTGTGTTGTAACTTGTTGTGTGGCATTGAAAATGAGATTCCTTGGAGTGAGAGGGCGGGGAGTTGCTTTGTCTTTTAAACATACCTTTGGTCAAATGGCAGAGACAAACAAGGCAAGGACTGCTTTATTTATGTGACAAACTGTCTAATTCTCTACTGACTTTTATTTGAAATTCTTTCAAACTATCCATTTCTATCTTTCTATGGAGAAAATGCCACTTTGTGTGCACAGATGCCCTGTCACAGATGTGTTTACAAAATAAGTGTTTTCACATACATGTGTCGACAAGCTTACCACTCTCCCGGCTCTCTGGCGCCCCTCTTTGTTCGTCCAACCGCAGGTCACTCAGCAGATGCTCCAAGATCTTGAGCGGCGTCCCCGACACCACCACATACCTGAAAGACGAAGAGTCGCAACAGTCTTCCTCACTAGAGCCCCAAGTGCGACCACTTTCATCCCTCCATCCTCTCTCCTGCTCTTCCTCCTCCACATCATCGTCATCGATGTAGCGAAAATGGGGAACATCAAATGTACAGACTTCTGAATTGCTAGCATCTTCATCATGATTGCTATCGTCCTCATCATCACCGTCCTCATCTTCATCATCTAGGTCCTCCTCTGCCTCTGCAAGCGTAGCTAGCTCGGTGGTCATCTTCATATCTAAACACTTCCGCAGGATCGGCCCTCATCTAAGCTTTGCATACCCAGAAAGGGGGCTCTCCTGTGGGATAAACTGCCTTGCCGTCTGCCCCTGTCAGCTCAGAGCTCCTGAGATTAAAGCCTCTCTCTGACAGCTTCTACAGTAGCACTCGGTGGGAACTGATTGCTACTGAAGATGCTGAGCACTGTATACACACAGACATACACACACCCACTTAACCTGCCTGTCACTGACACTCCCTGCATTGTGCCTTAGGTCTTGGCACACACTGGTCTGAAAACACATAGATACAGACACTGCACGAAGAAGTTACTTTGAGGAAACGCAGTTGCACGGACACACACACAAATGATCCTAAACGCGCACACTGATTTGTAGAAGGAAGTAAACCAGTCTTGGTGTCATCTTTGTTTCCCTTTCAGCAGAAAACAAAAAAGCCATTCTCTTCCCACTCTGTACCAGAAGCTAAAGCATACATTATCTTAGACACACACACACATACACACACACAGTGTTGACAGCATTCCTGATACTTTGCATGTGCATTCAAGAGTGTGCGGATGCAACTTGAGATCCCAAAGTAAAACACTGAAAACGAGAGGGAGGAGTACTATGATTATGATTTTGTTGCTAATGTCAGTTCAGAGGGCTCTTATTATGTAGGAGGAGGGACTGACCTCTTGTCGCAATCCTCCTCCCTGGACCCACCCCCTGACGACGTGGGTGAGGGCCGGTCCAATGGCGATGTCACTGATGACGTCACTCTCCGCAACACCAATACATCCCGTCCTCTCTCCTTCAGACAAACCCTCCCCACTGCCTCCTGAGAGAGAAAAGAGAGAGAGAGACATGTCACAAAGTGAGGCAAGGACAAAACTGTTGGAAGGCGATTTAATGGAGTGAAGACACGGGAGGTTTTTTCCAACCGTAGACAGTTTCAGCCTCGACAGGCAATAAAATTCAAGTGATGCACTTGTGTCTATATTATTTATATACTCACTGCATGTGTGCTGTTCATTGATTAAGCAGAGTCTGATCACTGAAAACCTAGTCAGCACTCATCGAAGCTTTACATACCAATGAAGAGAACAAAATAGCTGTGCCCAGTAGGGGCCAACAAACATATACTATAGGCCTATTTTTAGGGTTGGGCACCATTCACATTTTAACTGATACCAGTAATTGGTTCAGGAACCTGGAGTTCAGTACCAGTACCCAACGTGCCTTTTTCTAATACTATACTTTCTCTGTATTATCAAAAATATTGTCTGTCTGCTTTTGTGCGTGTGTGTGGGTGTGTACTCATCTAGATGTGATAATAAGATATTACAAAAATAATATAGAAATAATAAAATAATAAAATAAAATAGACCAGATGCTGAAACTATCACAACAGACTGGCGCTGCAGGGCAAGTTTAGGCTTGCTGGTAAGCTAACAGAGCCAGCTGCCCGACTTCAGGTTGCTTTTCCCTCCAGTCTGAAGTTGAACCCTGCAGCTCCGCAGAGCTGTGTTGCCACCCTCAGAACTTTGTAGCTGGCCTCCAGTTTTGGGGGGAACTTGGTGGCTCTTCAGCCTCACCCAGATATGTTCTCAGTACTAACATTTGGCACAGATAGGTTTAAGGTGAATCGGTTCTCAGTGGTACAGACATAATTTAGTCAATACCATTAAAAGTGTAGTTTGTTACACAACCCTGGAGGAAGGTTGTAGCAAAGGCCAAAGAAAGAGCTATAAATTTTTAGGGCAGATCCGAAACAGGGCAGACTCACACATACTTTTTCACTTTCTGCAACATGCAAAAAAGGGCATTTGGCATTGGCATCTGCCAATGCCATTTTTGAGGTCATTTACAAACTGTGTCAACATTGCATTTTTTGTCCACCAGAGAGCAATAACAAGTTTCATTTTCATCTGTAATATGTCCCACTTAATACAACACTATCTTAGTGACAACTCTTTGACCAAGTTAAAGAAATCATAATGTGATTTTTTTTTTACATTAAATGTCAGCTGTACTGAATTAATATTAATATTGTGATGGGCCTCAAATCTAGGGCTGCTTGATATGCAAAAAGCATTGTATTGCTATTATTTCGTCAGATATTGCAATTGTGTTACAACTTCAGTGGGAATGGCAATTTTTGCATTTCATTTTTAATGGCAAAAAATAAAAAATAATGATGCTGTGCTTTTTCTGGACCAAACAAGCATGTTCCCTTATGTCTGGAACATAATTTTTTGACCGAGGCATCTCTGTAATACCACAATCCTTTATTTGTAAAGGAATGTTGTGACACATTTTACCTATGACAAAAAATTGCAGCTCCTGCGATTTGGACTCTGCCCTTGGTCACGTTTTGATTTCAAATATATTTTAATTAATTGTGCAGCCATACTCAAAACACCAGTATTAATAACTTTGTCACATATCCTCTCACTTAAGATTAAAGAATTTCTCTTCCACACACACAAATGCAGCACACACACTTGTTCACCAGTCTACACACACAGACACAGATTGTGTTAGCACCATCACAGGGAAGTATTGCCTTTCCTGCCTTCAGAAGGGATGCTATTGTGTAATAAAGAACAATGGGGACAACTTGCAATGTAGGCTGACACTTGAAATGATCTCCTGCTCCAAAAATGAACAGCAACTTGATCTGTGACTCTGACACACAGACACACACCTGCAGTGACAGTGGAACAGAGCTCCAGATGGACAAAGGAGCAAAATAAGAAACAGCCTGAGGAGAGGAGAGAAAAAGGAGAAGAGAAAGGGAGATCAAAGGCAGAGGACAGGAGCAGGAGGAGAGCTAAAGAAGCACCGTCTCTCCTCCAGATGCTCCAGAGTCTCTGTTGCAGCCAGAGGGATCGAGCAGCAATTACAACTGACACAGAGAGCTTTATGCAGGGCTGTCTGTTGCACTGTTTCTGACTTTCACACACAGATACAGGACTAGGAATGCACACAGTTGTGTGTAGTCATATATCAACGTTTATATGCCACAATTACGTAATATCCCAGCAATGATAGCTTATTTAAAAAAAATAAATAAACGCAGCTGAAGCTTGAAAATAGTGAAAATAGTTTTGTAGTTCATGCAATAAAGTGCAGTAACTATGAATCTAGACATCAGTCACTGATACAATAACTCTAGAACACCCAAAAACAAGTCAACAGACGGCCTGACATGAACAAGCGAACACACACACACACACACACACACACACACACACACACACACACACACACACACACACACACACACACACACACACACGCATGCCATCTCTGTGATCGTCTGATGAAAGGAGTTGTCTGATCCTGAGAGACAGCAGACAAAACAATTTGCCAAAAGTGCTTTGTGTGTGTGTGTGTGTGTGTGTGTGTGTGTGTGTGTGTGTGTGTGTGTGTGTGTGTGTGTGGACATGCACCAGTGACTCATGCTCTGCTGGAGTATGATACAGATGTTCAATGAGGTCACTCGATCCTCTCCCTCAGGTGTGTTGGTGTGTGAGTGTCGCATCTGCTCATCTGATTGGATACAATATGATTTAAGTTAGTATTTTTGTATTGCAATACTACCAGACAATTTCCTCTTATTCAACAGATTTGACAAATACAGTGATTGAAAAGTAACTTTGGAACTCTGTTTTGCAAAGTGCTTCATAGTCCAATTTCAATTTAAACTATCCTGTGAGCATGTTTTATCCATTTTTGTCTGAATCAAGGGTTGAAGGACTAAGATGTCCTATATACCATGAAAGTTTTACTGCACTTTGACAAAAAAAAATGTTATTTTGGGCTACATACATAAAACCTATGTCACACGTAAAACAGTTCTACATAAACTGTTCTTTGCTGTCTCAAATCAGGTAAATCCGTTATGCGAATATGTGGTACACTAAGTAAACTACTTACTTGCATAGTCTGTGAATTTTAAGAGGGTGTTAACTTAACTGAGATGACGGTCAGAAGACCTGGAAGCTTTCTTTTTTCTACTTGGCAAAATGCAGCTGGGCAGAGCATTATCACCAACAGAATAAAGGCTTGCTATATCTGCTTGTTTGATTCTTTTTAATTAAAAATGAACATACTTTCACAACATATTTCTATATCTATGAAAGTCTGTGGATGATACTTGCTGGCTCTATCACCGGCTCATTTACAGAGATAATGATAGCTGCAACATTTGTGAATACATAACTTGTCAAGCATCTGACCACAAACCTAATACTAAAATCTTCTACAGTGAAGACGACAATTTAAAATGCATAAACATCAAACGTATCTTAGAAACTTAGATTGTATAGTGTACACCATAACACACGTAACTTTGATACACACAGTAAACTTTTTGAACGTCACGAGGGGTGCTCATAGCACACTGCATTTTGCCATTCTCCTCAAGGTGAACCCACTCATGCACTTGAAACAGCAAGTATAAGTAAGGTCAATTTGAGACACAGCACATGTTGGCATTACAACTAATGATGATATAACACTTGCAACTGCAATACAGAATAATTTTTATTCATTTTGACACCTTATAATGATTCATTGTAGAGGTGTTCAGGTAGTTCATAGGTTAAAAGAAACTCGCCCACAACTGCAGAGGCAGTGGTGTTCAACACAACACAATATCATGTTCAGGACTCTGTTTATAGCATCTTAAACTTAAGTAAGATAACTGGAGCTTCTTTTAAGTTGCATATTGCAGTAACATGCAATTTTAAAAATTCTGTCCCTCTCATCCAGCTATCATTACCTAAAGACAATTCACTTTATTATACATACAGTATATAAAAAACTACCTGGTCTTTAAAAGTGAACCCACCTGTGGACAATGTGTGCTTAACATGCTGAAATTAAATGTCATCCAGGAATAGCAACACAGAGATTCATACCGCTGATAAATAAGGCAGTGACTGCTGATGTAAAGCGATCTGACACCGCATGTCATTAATTACAATTTGGGCTGGCACCCAGACCGCACCCAGCAGCCCTGATGTGATACCAAGATAACGAAGAGTTTTGTGACTAAATGGTCTGAAGGGGACAAGCCATCAGACCACATCATCCAAGGTTCAAATATGAACCAGGATGCTCTATCACAGGTTTATCTTTTGTGATCTTTCCTGTCTCTCAACACCATCAACAATCCAGTAAAGCAAACGAGCAGCTGAAATGCCGTGGAAAGAAAAGAAAATGAGAGATTATGTAACAAATTTTAACTACTGTTAATACAAGGAAGAAAACACTGTGCTGTGTTGCTGATACAGTGGCAAACTGTTGATCTTTCTGATAACAAACTCACATTCTTTACACAGATGCCAAGAAAAACAACTCTGAGCCGAGAATGGAGGAAGGCAGCATTATAACACACATACACACACTCAAGATCAAAAGGCTTCCAGAAAATGCGGCAAAACAAAAGTCAAACTTACAACATTCCCACTATGCAAATGTACATGTGCCCACACATGCATCTACACACACACACACACACACACACACACACACACACACACACACACACACACACACACACACACACACAAAAATAGGCTAATCTTTGCAAACAGCATCTTCCAAGAACAACATTAATTTAGCCTGAGAAAGAATGCAAGGCATGAAAACGGAAAATATACAAAGAAGGTAGCTGGACACTGCAGAGAGGAGGGGTCCGATACAGAAAGTTATGCAACACAGAAAGAAAGAGAGAGAACAAGAAAAGAAAACAAGATGAAAGGCGAGAGACCGGGACGGACAGTGAGAGACGCGGAGGAGTGTGGGGAGAAATGCAAGAAGTAGCGTTGTTTGAATTTAAAGGAATTCATCCAAAAGGACCAATATTCATCAACTGAAAAGTCAATTAATTAGAGAAAAAGAGAATCTTGCATGAACGAATTGATTAGTTTCTGTAATCTCAGCAAAAACAATAGCAATATTTTACACTTTGCATAAAGTCAAAACAAATAGATGAATTTAGAGCTTTGATTCTCTGCCCTAGTCTGAATGGGCCTGAACTGACCCTAATGGGTTCAGGTCAGCCTGGGCTGTAATTTCTTTTCAATTCCCCCAGGCTTTCTCACAAATGTACCTGAGTTGTTTATTTATTTATATTTTGATAAAACTGGCAGTTCTTGTGCATAATGGCAGAAGTTTCATTGGACTGAATAAAAAGGGAAAGTGGAGGGGGGGGGGGCACATTAGTGAGAATGACAGAAAAATGGAGCAATATAGTTGAGAATGGAGGGGGAATGATCGAGCGAGGAAATGAAAACCAGAGAGAAAGAGGGGCTGCAAGGGGACTTGGCAGTGTTTGCTCCTGCCTCCCCAGTGGTGAGCATCACCATTTAACGCAGTCTGCACTCAAAGACAGAAACGCACTAAAGGGCACAGTGCGTTCTGCTGAACATGCGAGATGCAGGGCCAACAACACATCATTGCAGTAACAGAGAGAGTAGCAGACATCAGCCCTTAGGTTGTAATAAATGTGTATTATAAACACACACATATACACATATGCATACATACATACATACATATACATATGCATGCATATGTGTGTGTGTGTGTGTGTGTGTGTGTGTGTGTGTATATATATATATATATATATATATATATATATATATATATATATATATATATATATATATATATATATATATAAAGCTCCACATGAACTTCGCAGTTATGTAATACATCCAAGAATTTTTAAAACTTGGGTTACAGATTGGGAATAACATTTCTGGGTAGACATAACCTTTAAAAACATAATTTAAGGATGTCCAAACCCAGTTTCAAACTGCTGTGCATGTTCTGTATGTCTGACCCTCCGTAACTGTTTCTGTGGAGACAGTTCTTGGAAAAGTCACTTTTTCAACAGGTGTGTCCATCTTTTTCCTTCCATCTCGCCCAATCCCTTCCTTCAATTCAACCATTTGAACTTCCACCATGTCTCCACCCTTCCCTTCTCACTGTCTCCTCTCTACACTTTTTCTGTTTCCTCTCCTCACCACACTCAAGCCAAGTCTCTCAGTCTCTGTTTCTGTCTTTGAATGGTCAAACTTTATGCTTCAGAGGTTTGAGATTTTGGGGAGAGAAAATAGAGACCAGAGGACATGCACTTGCTGTGCCCCTCACGGTTCAAAAACTGAGGACAAATATCTCTCTCTCTCTCTCTTTCTCTTATACACACACACACACACAGACACACACTATGACGTATTGGATAGAGGAAAGGTGGGCCTTGCGGAAAGCCTAAAGGAAGCACTCTCCGTTCCCTTTGTGTTTTTGTGTGTGTGCGCCCATTTATGTGTGTGTGTTTGTGTCTGTGCTGATAGTGACCAAGCCATATCTGTGTTATGATAGCTCCAGGCCTGATTCCTGGAAGTAATGGATAAGAATATGAAAACACAATGCTTTTGGGCCAACAGCAATCATTCCTGCAACCAGTGTGTGTGTGTGTGCGTGTGTGTGCGTGTGTGTTTGATGTATGCCGTGTCCTTGCATAATCCCATGTGCATGCTGACCTCTGGTAAACTCTGATGGCTGAAGCAAATTGAAAGAGTACGAATGCAAGTCTGAAGTGACTAGAAGGCAGAGATGCACTTGATGCACTGCACTGTACTGACACATGAGTTATATCACTATGGAAACAGCCCACACTGGTTTGTCAGAGCTTCTCTGTTATGACAAAAAGGAAACTCAAAAAAAAAAAAAAAAAAAAAAAATCACCATGACAACCCAGTAAAAAGAGAGTGGTCTTTGTGGTGAGCTAGATGATTGGTTTTGGTTTCTGTCATATTTTTCAGCCTGAACTGGACAATGAGCAGGATAACATGATACCTGTTAGACATCTTGTTGCATTTTTGGTGCAGAAGTGAAAAGCATCATTCCTGTGCACACTATTATTATTATACTATATTATAGATCTACATCAGTTCCAGTTTTCTTAGAGAAGACTAAGAGCCTCTTACCCAAGGTGTCTACAGGTATCTTAAATTGAAAGCTTTATAATATCTTTTCAAGATTATTATTTAACCAAATTTAAGATTTTTTGACAAATCATTTAATTTTTTAAGCACTATGGGGAGGTATTTAATATATGGTCCTGTGTAAAGGTAGATTTTATGTAGGAATCTAGATATCAAAGTGAGGTCAATCTACATTTTGGCAGCAGGTAATTGCAAGTATAAAGTAAAAAAACAGTATGAGGTTCAGTAGTAGGTTTTAAGATTTCTAGTGTAAATTTTTTTTTACCACCAGGTCTATTGGTGTGCATTAAGTAGAAATATAGATGTGGTTTCAACTTTTCAAACACTTTGACTGGATGAACCTCCAAGTAAGATCAAATTAAACTTCTGTGGCAAGAGTAAGAGTGCAAGTGTTCTTTCCTTAATGTACCAGGTTCAAAGATTTTTAACATTAAAAGACTCAGTCTTTTTATGAGAAGATCTTGAATCATTTTAACACAAGGAAAATAAAAGATAAATAAAATAAGATAAAATGTTTGCAGCAATAAGGACCTCAAAAAGTTATACTTGAGACTATTTTATGGTTTTTAAAGGCCTGATATTTATAAAGTTGAATTCTAGCATTTTAAGACTTTTTGAGGATCATAAACCCGCAAAAATAGTTTAATAGTTTGAGTGGCACATTCTATAAATTACAAAGCTGCATGATGTAACATGACTGATGATTTTTAAATAACAAGACAAAATATGTATGCTATATGACTAAACGTATAAGATCAGCAGACTGAAGCAGCGGAAAATATAAATCTGTACTTTGAGGCTATTTTAGATATTTTTATGTGCTTATTTTGTACATCCATTTGGCAATATACAGCTGCCAATGATTCTGCTTTCCTTCCTCCTGTTTGTCATTAAGGATTACATAACTTACAAAGCAGTGAGAGACAGCAGAGCCATTACAGTCATGACCACTAAGTAGTTGTTGTTGTTGTACTTTTTATTTTTACGATATTTGCAAATATGTTAGGCTAAAACTCAGCCATGTTTTTTTGCCTCCCCTACCTCTAATAATATAATGATATATTAATAGTATGGAGATGCACATATATCATCTTTTTAATAGAATCTTCCTTTTGGGAGATTGTTTGGATCCTGACAAAGCCTTAAACAGAAAATGTAATTTCATTACAAACTGAAGATTCCTGGAAGAGCTGTTAAGGCTGCCTCTGTAAAAAAGATTTGATTTGATGCTGGCCCCCATTTTGTGTGACTTCAGAAATAGCACACTGTCTGATGTTTAACCAAAGGACAGAAATGGGCTTGTGTGTGCAGACTGAGGGATCTTTGAACTACATGGTCGTTTCATCATTAACCTCCTAACATTAATTCATCAACACTGTTCCCAAATGTTTCCCTGAAATCCTTAAAGTTAAAGAAAACATTTTTCCCCGCTCTATGACAAAACGCTGAATAATTTCTATAGTTAAACCAAAAACAATTTATAGTGCACAAGTTCGTAAACATATCCCTGCATAAAGTATAAGTTTGGGACACTTTATGATCTGGACTGATATAAACCATCATGATTAAGCAGGAAATGAAAATGTAAAATGAATGGTCATAATAAAATGACAAAATAATATTTCTTACTGTAAGAGAGTCTTGTCGCTATAACTTTTATCCTCATGTACCTTGAAATGACACTTTAAAAGACTAAAAGTGGGCGAATTGTTTTACTAATTAAAAGGTTCAGTATATAGAGTGTGATGAAAAGTCTACCCTCTCGCTACACTCCTGCTTAAACAACACTACATAAATATTTCTCTGCAGTTTAAATAGCAATGCTGTTATAAATTAGAATATGTTTCTACTTTTATATATGAAAAATGAAAGTGAAATCATTCGCACTCTGGAGATCCCCAAGGCTGGGCTTCAGTCAAACACACCGAGTTGATAAGATGTATGGTAGATTTCACAAACACACGCATGGTTATGTAGGGTGAAATCAGACTGCATTCGCTTCGGTTCCTGCCCTCAGGTGCACTGTAGAGCGGGATTATACAGTACAACGCTTCTCTAACACCACACTCATTAAGTGCACACACTGACTCAGCCTGCCACAGCACCAGCAGTGCGTGAACACACACACACACACACACACACACACACACACACACACACACACACACACACACACACACACACACACATAAACTCCCACACATGATTATGAGCTCTAGCCAGCAAACTGACACACAACATAGACACGCACACACACACACGCATAAAGTACTTTACAGACTGTGAAAAGGGTATGAGATCACATTGCACTAAGCCATTATTAACACCCACATTAGATGAGCTAGAGAGCTGGTGGTTATTTAATCTAAAGTGATAAGAATGAAGCGAAGCTCTGTGTGTTCATATGCAATGATAACTTTAGCTTGCGTGTGTGTGTGTGTGTGGGGTGGGGGGGTACATGTCAGTGCACAGATGTGTCATGTACTCAGATGATGTATTAAAGTGAGAAGACATGCTATAAACGTGTATACTTGTGTGTGTGCAAATTATCTCCTAGAACTTATGTTTGTATGATACTAAACTGTTTTCTAAAATATAGAAAAAAGTATACTCATGTAATGCGTAGGCTTTGAATGGAGGCGGTTGGGGAGGATGGTGAGAGCACAAAGTGCAGAATCTAGACAGCAGAACTTTGGGTTTACGTTCAGACTCCTGCCTCAGGTTTGGGCAGCCAAAGCTCTTTGGTTAAGGTTAGGAAAAGATTGTGATGTTGGTTACAGTTTCATGAAAAACACAACAACAAAGACCAATATGTTGTCATCCCAACTCGTCAAATTCCACCACTTTGTTAGTGGACCCACACATCAAAATTTAATGCACTAGGTAGCCTCCTGCGTCTGTTTTGGGTGTGCTGAGATGTGGTTTTAATTTATGCTTGTCATGTAAATGTTTTTTAAGATGATTTTTTAGAGCTCTTTTTGGCCTTTATTGAACAGGACAGCTAAGTGAGAAAGGGGAAGAGAGAGAGAGGGGATGACATGCAGCAAAGGGCCGAGGATGGAATTGCACCTGCAGCTGCTGCGGCAAGGACTCTTTGCACATGGGGTGCCCGCTCTACCAGTTGAGCTAGTGGGCGCCATATATGTATTTCCTTTTTTACAGGAAATGTGGAGTTTCTGCTCTATACATGCATACAGTCTTTTTCTACATAAACTTGGAACATAGGTAAAACACTGCATATTTTTTAGGATTAGGCAACAAAAGCCCATGGTTAGGTTAAAAAAACAAACCAAAAAAAACATTATTTGGCTTTTTGAAGTGAAAAACAGGCTCCTGGGTGAAAGTCTGGAGTTTGCTTGACCCATCCTCCACTTCTCCTGCATCACAAACTGCCACCATCCGCTGCAAAAGGTGCATCAGTGCATCTATATCTGCCGCTAACATCCACTGACAAACCAGCGGTATTTAAGAAACTGGGTTGTTGCCTGCTGCCTTAAACTGATTCACCTGGTGCGTATCATGTGGCTGCAAAAGGTGCTTCTTTGAGTCAGGGTCTGATGCTTTTGTTATGTTAATAAAAAACATAATTTGCTCAGCCTTTCCATCAAGACGTTTTTGCTGTTTCAAATCAGTTGTATATAAAGGTAATTTCTAGGAGGCAGGACTGGTATGCATGTCCTTTGGATAAACAACAACAAAAATCAGGATATTTACAATTGGGATCAACTCACTTGATCTCTGACCCCGAAAACATGAGTAACTCAGACCTGAAGTGTGTGTGCTTTAAAGTGACGACAATAATGACAACATTTACCACAGGATGACGTCCATCATTCTCTACTCATACTAACCATATAGCCACAACTCCTTCTGCAGATTACACAGGTGGGAGACCAACGACTTCACAGAACAACATCACTGTTTTGGAGATATACTGCATGATATTAATAAAAACCTAAAGACAAGAAGTGCCCCTGTAAGGCTCTACTCACCGCCTGGTTCCTGTCGGGTAACCGGTAGTTGTGGTTCTGTAGCAGCCGACAGCCGTCCTTGGCCAGCCGCTGAACGGCCTCCAGCCCCAGCCGGCTGGTCAGCTCCTCACGGCCGCACACGGTCCCCATTCCTCCACTGCTGCCGCTGCTGCCACCACCATCCCGCAGTGCACACACCCCGCCCAGCTGCAACACAGGTGGCATGAACACAAATCTCAACCCACAGTCCCAAGACATGGTGGAGACACTCAAAAAGAGTTTGTTAGATGGAGGTCAAGACAGTTCAGTGTTTTTGTCCAAGGGAGACTGAAAGCAGTTTGAGCATAATCCAGAAACATGCAATGACAAGTTTTCAGTTGTCCGTTTATGTCCATGTGAGGAGAATGAGATGAAGCGGTGATCCTGGGTCTGACTTGTTTTCTCTCTAATTATTCACGTCTCTTATTATTTCTATCTATTACAGTCTGTAATTCCCTTTATCTGTTGAACTTCTCTCTTTGTCTCAGTCTGACTGCGCTGTGTCAGAGGATCTGGCGGAGAAAGAGTGAGTGTGTGTGATTAGTAGTATAAGTGGGCGGGAGTGTGTGTCTGTGTGGGAAGAGTGTGTGCTGGGGTGTGTGTGTGTCTGTGTCTCCTCCCCTTTATAGCTGGGACTTGATAAATGTGTTAGCCATCCTGGTAGTAGTACTGATGTAGACAGAAAGTATGTAAGTGTGAATATCTAACAGTGATGTCTGAGAAAAAGGAAAGTGAAACACAAAGGAGAAAACCTAAAGAAATTAAGTGACAGAGAAAGAAGCAGAAAGAGGCAGAGAATAGATTTCATTCGAAGAGCGGCAGGACACCGGATAAACTAATGGCTTTGTCCTCAAATAGACCTGACGACAGAAAACATGACTCTGCGTGTGTGCGTGTGTGTGTGTGTGTGTGTGTGTGTGTGTGTGTGTGTGTGTGTGTGTGTGTGTGTGTGTGTGTGTGTGTGTGTGTGTGTGTGTGCTCCCTAAGGTGCTGCTAGTATGATGGTTATCACTAGTGGCGGGCAGCCTGGTCTGTTTATTTTCCCTGGAAAAGAGAGCAAGGGGGGTATTTCATTTGGCTCAGAGTTGGTTAACCCCTCCTGCGAGCTCAACTATCCCACGGTGCCATGCTCTAGCAGAGGGTAACACAAACACACACACACACACACACACACACGCGCAGAACATGGTAGCATACTCCCACGCTTCATTTTGTTTACTTGGAAAACTCCCCTCGGTGACAACTCTTATCTGGTAGAATAGCCACGTACACACAGAGACATTATATCAGAGCCACAGTCTCCTGTCCCCTTGCTGTTTCCTGTTAACCTGTTTTCAGCTTCCTGTCCGAGACGCAGAGCACACAGAGATAAACCTGTTTGTGTGTTTGTATTGTGTAGCTGTCTGTCCATCTCCTTAACTCTCCCACTGTATCCTAAATTTTCCTTCAGTCTCTTGAGTTTGAGATCTACGACAAACTATAACTTTCAGTGAGCTGAAGCATAACTGAAACTAAAGTGGTAGTGTGTGGTTTATTGTCCTCCTTCTCATTATGTCACATAAACCAAACTAATACTCATTCTTCCACTATAATCTGCAGAGGTTCCCCGACCCCCAAAAAGATTGCAGGATGAATCTTTTTATATGGTTCTTCAAAACTGACTGTTTTATATAGCTGGTGTATCAATTTCCTCAGCCTTCTTGACTTGAGTTTCTGCGAGTTCATGCGTGGCCCTTTTCTCCCCTCTGCAATCTTCACACTCTGGTCTGTATTTGTCAGAGCAGTTTGTCTCAGAAATTGAGCATACACTGTACACTTTGCGAGCATTTCAGACAAAATTTATCAGCCGAACAACTAAGGCTTTAAATCAGTACTCAATACCCTTAAGGTATTGACTAAATGAACACAGTTTCAAGTACTATCAAAATTTTTCAAGTCAAACAATACCTGTATTCCATCCTTTTTATTGCCAGATCTAAAGAAAAAAAACAAATATGGTTTTGCTTGCAGCCAAACACAGTGATGTAGAGAAGTCAAGCGCCGTGTTTTTGAGTTCAGCAAAATGCCATAAAAATGTCTTAAAGTATGGGTATACTACACATCTGTGCCAACTGGTGGCATTTACTGCGAATGAATGCTTCCATTCACATATTGAGTATCCAATGGAATTTAAAAAACGCATCAAATGAAGTATTTTAGTTACCGGTATCACTTTAAATTTGCTGGCATTGGTACTGGTGTCATACTTTTTTAAACAACACCCAATCCTACACTCATTTTAGAGTCGGACCAGATCTTCAATAAATTTCAGAGTAGTCAGAAAATTTGGTCGACCCTCATCAGGCTCTCGCGCAGTTGATATGGAGCCAGAGTCATTTGGTGGTTCCCCCAGTGTCACTGCCTTTTTCTCACGAACCTCTGCAAAATGGCAAAACAGAGCACCCGAAAGTGACATGAGACGTCATGTGGACTGAAAATATGGAAGTAAGGTTGATCAAACTGTGGCTACAGCATATGTGCCTGTTTCGTGGTTCCTTGTCATCCTATCACGACCTATACGGACGCATATGCACATTGCATATATCTTCAGATGCCTCCACTAGCAAATATACTTCTACATGCCTTAGAGCTTTCCAACTAATCCTTATTGACAATTATCAATTTTCACAATCGTCTATTTTAAATTTACAGTGTGAGCACATAAATTGTGAGCTTTGGCTTTACATTGCAGACAATTTTCTGACAAAGAGGTTGCAAGAAGCCAGTATTTGTGTTAAGAGCATAAGTGAACCTCTGATCTAAAGTCCTGTTTTTGTTGTTGTGTTAACCAGATTTTCTTTTTCTTGTTCTCCTCCTTTCTCCTCATCTCTGGTATAATCATAGAATAAATAATTGATGGAGAAAAAGCGATTTCCACTGTACAGAGATGGGACCAGAGAGAAAACCTTCTCTGCACTCTTTTCTGACCCCATTTTCTACCTTCAACCACCTAATGGAGGCACACACATGCACACACACCTTGCTCTTAGAGACTTTTAAAAGAGAGGAAGGTAGTCAGAACAAGACAGTTATGATTTTTTTGTGATGGACGACCCCTGGTGATCCATGTTGGTGATGATCAAGTTCTATTTTAATTGGCCAGTATTGGTCATATTGAACATAGTCCAACAAGCAAGCAAACTATGGAGCAGCACAAACAAATAAATAGCATCCTGCTTTGCCTAATAATGATATTCAGAAGGACAGCATGTGTTTTCTGGCACAAGCTGAAACAACAGCGGATTTCCGTGTTTTTCAGCAATGTTTTATACTCATACTTTGCATACTTTCCAACCTTGAGACATCAAAAAAGTGGAGAACTTTAAAACAAAAGTGAGGGGTCTGAACGTCCTCACCCAGAAACATTTTAGTTTCTTTAGACTTGTTTTTACTGTATTCTGTTGGCTTTCACAGAATGAAAATAACAAAAATACGTAAAATGCAGCAGCATTTTTATATCAAATTGTTGTAATTTTACTTTCTCAGAAAAAAATGCTGAATAATACCCCCCTCTATCCTGAACTTGTGTGAGTTTCTGGCATTTGTGCATATTTTACAAAATGCATAACCCTTTCTTTTTAAACTCTGCAAACAAACAAGAATTTTTCTTTCCACGATGTCTGATATTAACTTGAGCATTTCTTTCTCTTGTTACTCTCCATTTTTTGTCTGTCTCTCATTCACTTGAAAGGAAGATACCCAAGCAACTAATGTCAGCTTCATGACAACAATATTTGGTGTGACGGTATTGTCATCCAGGTGTAAACAGTAGACCTTAAGAGTCATAGCGCCTATACATGCTGAACAGTAACAGAAACAGTGATAACGTAAAGGGGAAAAAAAGGTGTGCAAATGCATTATAAATCATGAGAAATATTAGAGAATTGTGACCCCAGGGAGAAATCAGGAGCAGGCAATGAAAAACATAGTTCTCCATGAAAATCAGGAGGGTTGGCAAATATGACACCAAAAATTTTGTCCAAATCTTCCTGTCTTAACAATTGCAAACATTTCTATCTCCTCTAATATTATACCAAACTAAAAGCTTTATGTAATACTTTATTTTCCCAATGCAGAGATATTGTGAGTATTTCTATGCTAAATTGGATTGGCTTTACTATCTCTACTGTGGGGCTACTTTAAGCCGATTGCGCACTGTCCAGATTACCCAGGAAAATATACATGTTGGATTAGACTGAAAATTAACTAAAGGATCGGGACTGGGGGCAACAAAATTAAAACATGATAGGGTATGTTGGTATGAGGAGGAATTACCGGGCTGCTCTCTTCGCTGGGCGTGCGAGGCTCTTGTTGGCTTTCCGTCGTCTCAGAGTCCTGCTCCGATACTGCAACCAAGCACAAGCAGAATGGAGTTCTTTAAGATCTTCACACTCATTATGCAACACTGTTTTTTTCACTCCACGTTCTCATAGTGTCAAAAAACACACACCAGGAGAACTTTTTAGGAAAGTACACAGACACTCACACTCTGATAGTAAACTTACATGCTTTGCGAGTTTTCCGTGCAAGAGCAGCTGCCAACTCACTTTGTACCTATTGGGATAAAATGAAATGATAAATGGTCAAATAAAAACATACTGTAAAGGAGGGTTCCAACAGATAAAGTTAGGCAGTTTGTTTTAAGACTTGTTTAACGCCACTCGGAATTAAATTAATGGCCAATTTTACAAATTTATTACAGAGATAAAAACATTAATCAAAATCAGTTAGGGTCAGAGACAATTTTACCAAAACATTAATTGTAACATAAAACACAACTCTTAGGGTGATGGTAATGTGAGACACATTTGTTTTTTTTAACCAATTATTTTTGATATTTTACAAGACAATACTTTTTAAGGATCTGCAGAAACCCTGCTGTAATGAAGAAGCAATATGAGACACACACTGACCGTAGAAGTGAGCCTCTCGAGAGCTTTCATCTGGAGAATCTCACTGCATATGTCCCTGTTGCCTTCAGAGTCCTCCTCTGACCTTGGATAGACACACACACACACACACACAAAGATTTACTTTCAAGTGACGTGCATTATTCTGACTCTCCAGAGAAATAAGTTTGCTGCAGGACTTTGGTCCTCTCTACGCTGCCCCCTGGTAAACCTGGAGAAGAACTACAGTCTGAAAACATCCACTTCTTAGCTGGATGTTTCTACCTGTTGACCTTCACATTTTTCAGTATATTCAAATTGATTTAAGTGGATTGTGGTCACTTTTCTTTGTTCCACCCTTTGTATAAAGAAACCTTCACATCATATCCAAACAAAAGAGATCAAACAGTGGCTTCCCAGTGGTTGCTAACTGGTTTCTCAAAGACCAAAACAATAGTGAATCTGATAACAAAATGAACTGAGAGAAGAATAGACAGATATTTACAGTATAAGACCTGACAACTATATTTAAATCCTAAACTTAAGCTTTTTTTATTTTATAAAATATAATTACAAGTAAATTAACCGAACTGAAAATTACTGTTTTAACATCAGTTTAACAAGAATATGTGGTTTCAGTTAATCAAAATGTGAATATATGCTGTTTTTCTTCAATTTAATTCATTGACAAACTGAAAATCTTTGTGTTTCTGACAAAACAAGCCAATTGAAGATATCACATTGTGTTTCAGGCAACTGTGATGACTATTTCCTCCATTTTCTGACAGTTTATAGACAAAAGAAAAATCATTTAAAACACATCAACATAGGGCCAGGCCATATATTGATATTGTATCGATGTTGTGATATGACACTAGATATCATCTTAAGGCCAAGACATACTTAACCAACATCTAAGAACTAGTAGCAACAAAGGCCAGTGGTTGTATTGCCTTGTGTCGCTTGTGTCTTGGCCAAAAAGTTGCACCTGAAGACACTAAAAAGACACTAAAGCCAACATCCAACTAGCGCATTTGTTCTGTACCTGTGAGAAAGGAAATAACTCTCCATATTAGCAGATATTCTGTATTCATCATTCAAAAAGGGAAATCAGAAGACTGACAGGATCCAGTTAGCACATTAATACAACCCCATGTTCAAAGAGCAAGGCATATATTTACCGTGCGCAAGTTAGAAATAACAAAAACAGTTACATACTGTTTCTGCTAAAGAGCTCAATGGGTAAAAATATAATCTTACCTAATGTAACAAGTTTGTTTGATTTCACACATTTTAGTTATTTGCTTTCCTCACTTCCTCGTCCGATTAGATGAACTGCCAATCAGTGTGACTGTCGGCTTGGTGTGTCAGGGACCTAATATTTTGGATAATGTAATATTGCAAGTGTTTTTTAATCCTGGTTTTAAAGGCTGCTTTACAGTAAAATGATGTAATTTTCTGAACTTAACAGACTGTTCTAGCTTTTCCATTTTTTGCCTTGGGGATAATGTTACAGAACTACTTAAAAAAGAAAAATGCCTCTGCCCCTTTTTTGGAGTAGCGACACATAAAATTTTATCTTGAGATGACTTCCTTCAACTACAAAAGCTGTTTTAGCCTCATAAATTTAATTTTATACATCATCTCCATTCAGCCAAATTATGTAATGATATTTGTTGCTTATTTCCTTTCTGTTCGATATTCTATAAACCATAAGTATTAAGACCCAGCAAGACTTACATGCATACATGCTACAATGACTTTAATTACCAGGTGCTTCCTTTTTTACTGTTATGTATATCATCATATACTGAATATATATATACTGAATACCATGTCAAGAGGGTATGAATGTATGAAAAAATAGATAGTGCCTGTATCGGCAAGCCCTAAATCAAGGGATGCATTGTTGCAGCTCTAAACATGAAGCATAAGCATAAAGCTGAGTATATTTTTTTCTATTCGGAGTGGTATCTGTCTGTTTTATTTTCCCTCCCATCTGTCTTTCTAGTTCCTTGCTGCTCAGATGTCTTTGTATGGAGCATCACTCTTCACCCCGCTTCTCTCTTTCATGTGGTTTTCATTTAAAATAGCTCCCAGACACACCCTTCTATTGATGTAAGTGAGGCTATGTGTGTGTGTGTGTGTGTGTCTGCAGCACTGCGGCGGCTGTGTGTACATGTGTTCAGAATGTATATAGATGTGTAACTCGTACTACAGATTTTTTTTTCAAACCCGAGTGCATCTGTGAATACATTTGTGTGTATGCCTCCATTTGTGTGTGTGTGCTGTATAAACAGGTGGTTGTTTTGGGGTAAGCTCGGCGTTATTCCCACAGCAATAATATGAGGTTGTAGAGTTTGTCTTCAACAGCGGCAGACTGCACCCGAGGGCCCCTCATCTAATATGTTCTCTTACAAAACCACTGTTTGGATTGGTCTCCCACACACTGCCTCACCCCCGTACAAGACACACACACGCACACTTTCTCAAGCAAGCACACATTCACACAGACCAATTTGCATACAATTTGGATTTTATCAACAGATCCCAGTGGCACTAGTAATAGTTTTAAAGGGAAGAAGCTGAAGCACTGTGTGACTGTGCCTCTGTGTGTGTGTGTGTGTGTGTGTGTGTGTGTGTGTGTGTGTGTGTGTACACACTGTAATCTGATAAGGGAATGATAGATGCAGAAGCAGAAGAGATGGTGATAACATGTAGCCCACAGCCTGACACTTCAGCTATCGTCTCTGGCACAGACGGAGAAAGACGGAGGCAGGTAGCCCAACAGATGCCTTGAAGGAGTGTGAAAATACCATATTTTTACTGTCGCAATAAAAGCAGTTTGCTGTTTTTGCTTTGCTTTCAGTATCTACAGTTAAAAAACTCTTGTCTCCTTTAAAATAAGTCAACAGATGCTCAAACATCTCACAAAACTAGATGAACAAGGGGAATTTATCGATGCAATTTAATGTCTTTTGTTGTGGATCGTGACATGTACTAAGTCTATTTGAAGTCAGCATGCTAAATGTATTCTCATCAGGGTCATTAAGATTTTCAGCCGGCATTTATTTAGCAATTTGGTGACTCACCATGAGCCTGACTGTACCAGAGCTGGAAGAAAGGCACAGTGGGAGGTGTGTCACCAATCATTAAGCAGCACAGAATCGTATTGATAGAGGATTAACATGATTGGTGCTTTCAGAGGCTCCCTTTTTATTCCTCATCAAAGGTGCATGCTGCAAGATGTTGTCACATTTTGTGATTAAAGATCCCAATTAAAAGCTTTCCAGTTCTTATTGTAAACAACGTGTTGCCCTGTTTTTCATGTAGATTTCTCGAGGAATACTTTGACGATTTCCAACCAGCTTTGTATCATAATAATGTGGCTCATAAGTGTAAATGATCTCTGAAACTCGAACTACAGATTAGACTTTTGCATTTTCATACGCCTGCTACTTTGGACACAAGGAGTATAGAACCAGACTGAGAGAGAGAGAGAGAGAGAGAGAGAGAGAGAGAGAGAGAGAGAGAGAGAGAGAGCTGGCCCTCTCAAAAGTCAAACTCAGATCAAACATTTCTCCCGCTGACCAAAGATCAGATTATTTGCTGTTGATTAATGCCCAAGCTCCAGAGCCCACAAAATGGTACTCAGGACAGTCCGAGTCACGTAGTGCCAATGTCCAAGTATTTGCATCTTTATACTGCATAGACAGCCTAGTTTTATGGAAAGACCTTCGTTTCAGCAGTGCCATTCCAAAAAAATACATATAACCACATACTTTAATCTGGTTGTGATCTGAATGTGACCAATCTAATGCAGAATTAAAAGATTGAGCCGCAATGCAGATGGTGCCATTTGTGGAGGAGGAAGATGTAATCTCTGTCATAAGCTCTTCAGCAAAAATGTTCCTTTCTACCCTTTTTGGACCAGAGCACCATGCAAGGCAAGCGTGTTTTCCTTCTCCCAAGCTTAGGTGTCATATTTTAGCTTCGGGCAATTCTGCACCTCCAGTACAATGATGTGCAGAGATGGCAGGAAAACTGGAAACCTAACTGTTATCAACTGGCGCCACCTTGTACTACACCAAACAATTAAGTATGCGTGTACATAATGGAGATTTTTGCATCAAATATTCATTAATAGCCCTGACTGAAAATGTGTATTTGTGAAGCTGGCACTATAGCTCAAGTCGTTTTTGTAGCACACAGCATAATATTAACAAGGTAGAAATGTCTGCTTTTTTCGTTTAGGTATTGTTTGTATAATGGGTGAGAAAATATTCAACTAAACATAATCTGAACACAAAGCCTTGAAGTGTATTTGTTGCAGGGCTGTTGTATTGGATTACATTATACTGTGCAGGTGCTCATATTACTGTGTCCCTCCCGTGTGTTTTGTCTTCATACGGAAGTTGTACGCAACTGATACACTGTGCACTAAAGGACTGAAATCAGTGTGTAAAGTTTA
The DNA here is from genome assembly GCF_026936395.1 of Plectropomus leopardus. Taxonomy (NCBI): domain Eukaryota; kingdom Metazoa; phylum Chordata; class Actinopteri; order Perciformes; family Serranidae; genus Plectropomus; species Plectropomus leopardus. Next base: position 14,339,398 of record NC_142192.1, on the reverse strand, counting down.
GTGTGCTAGCAGTGTTCGTATTGAAACATTAACTCCTCTGGCATCAGTTCACGACGGGCTAAACTTGACGTTGACTAAACTTTAAATTAACAAATATGGTGACGTTTGCTGCAAGGGCAGTGTGCAGGACATCTTTTCATGGTTAAACTTTAATGCCCTCTCCTTACACAGCTCTTTTAAAAAGCACTATATATGCAAGTTTTTCCCTCACTGTAATGTGAGCCACACAGGCAGAGAGAGAGAGTGAGACAGAGGGACTTTCTTGCCAATAAGCTTGTTAAATTGAAAGACAATTGAATTGAAATGGAGATAGAGAGAGACGGAGACATGTTTTTTGTGTAATGCTGACTCTAACAGCACCTTTTTAAAGATGTAGTAGACTTGAAACCATTAGATTCCTGTTAAATGTATGCCTCGAAAGAACATGTATTTCTAGCCAGCACTACAGCATATAAACAATAAACTAATCAACTTTAATGACCACACTGTGCCTGGTGGCAAATACATTTGTTCAGACACAGCAATCTGTTGAGACCTGCTGGCAGTGTTGACACAAACTTAATAATGACACACACATAGAAACATCTTCTACACACGATACAGAGAAGATAACCCCTTTTTAATTAGTAACATGTTGTTCTTAGGCCTCACTGAAGGAGAAATCACAAGCAGGAGGCCGAACAGTCAGCTAATGTTGCCTTATCAAGTATGAAGTTATCAGCATCAATTTAATGCTTGCTTCAGTAGATTAAACTACAGCAAGAGATAGAGAGCCATAATTCATGAGAGGCACGAGCATCAGTTACACAGATCTGCATTTAAAGGTCCAGTGTGTGGGATTTAGGGGGATCTCTTGTCAGAAATGAAACATAATATAGTAAGTATCTTTTCTTTAGTGTATAATTACTAAAATAATAATGAAATATTGTTAAGAATCAGCTGATTATATCAATACAGGGAGCAGATCATTTTCAACTGAAATTGCTGGCTCTATATCTCTAGATAGGGCCATTTGCGTTTTCGCATTGACTTTTTTTAACATGGAACTAATTTATTCAGCGTTGCACCGGGTTAAATGATGAGGTCTGTTTCTTTTTTAACGTCTGAATTAGAAAGTAGGTGTATACATTAGCAGTTGCTGGGCTAGCATCCCATCTTATGCTGAACAGCATTTGAGAAACACCGACTTGAAAAGAGAAACTGCTTTCTTCAGTGCTTTAACTTTTTTAATCACTTTGTCCATTTGCTGTGGAGAGGAAGAGACCTCAGCAGATAATTTGGCTCCTTGTAAAAAATGTCTGAATAATTAACACTGAAGGAATTCTAACCAGGAAGGGTAATCTCTTAAAATCTTGCTGCAGCATCTTAAGTGTATTTCTTTTGTTTGTAATTTGGAAGCAAAAACACAGGGTGAGAACATACATACTTTTTTGGGTTGAGAAAAGCTCGGGAGAATATCCCCCTCAAAGTGGATATTTGTTGTTTTTAGATAAAGATATTTTTGAGTATAAAAAGCAACCTGACTAAATATTTTGAAAAGTATTGATTAAACGGATTTCATTTAATTATTGGCTCAGGAACCCCAGGAAATCTAGAAGCCATAAGCACTGCTGAACAGGGCTTTAAAAGGTTGTTTAACACACACTTGTACGCTCGGGCAGGTTCAGACAGTGCTCATTGCCAGGATTTTATTTAAATTACTGCATTTTATTAGCCCTCCGGTAATTCTATCCTTTTTACAATTTCAACAAGGATCAAGAATCAGCTTTAACCACCGGATTAGTGTATGAACCAATGCATCCTCAAGTCTCTTGGCAGCAGCCAGTCAAGTTACATCAGGTGTTTTCCCCTCACAGATAAAACTATTCTCCTTTACACCAACAAGAGAGCGAGAGGCAAAGAGGGAGGGAGGGAGGGTGTGAGATGGATAGAGAGAGGGGGCCTGCAGAGAAATGGTGCGCCAGTCAAAGACGAACACAGACAGCGGCAGGGTCAAAGTGACAGACAGAGCAGGCATGATGAATGCTTAATCTCATCTATGTCTAATCTACGAAAATGAAACAACAGCTCTTTTTCAGACGTAATTTCATGCAATAACCTGAAAAGTATTTCTACATCCCTTCATATGAGAATACATGAAAAACACTATTATAAATATATGCAAACCACTTTGTCATGTAAAACTGGTCCATTTTTGAGCGTTGTGCTGTCATACCAGAGGACTACAGATAGAGGGGGAAAAACCATCAAATGAAATCAGTTAGAGACAAAAGGGTGCTACCTAAAATAACCTCCATCTTTCCCATCTCTCCCACCCAACCCTCTGCACCAGGCCAACCTGCGGAAATGCTGTGGCCTCTTGGTTTGCATGACATCCCCTATAATGTATAGAAAGTAACACAAAGGTACATACAGTATGTTACATGAGATTTATGTTAGTAAGTATGACATTCAATTCCCCTCGCTGTCGTTTTTGCTCCCTGGTGTCTGCAAATACACCCTTTGAAGTTGACACACGGATGAATGTGTTGACGTGTGCTCTTGTTCGCTCGCTCTCCATATATACTCTAGTTTTATCGTTAGCCGTCTCACTCTCTCTTTCTTTCTCTGAGTGACAGATTGAGTTCAGTAGCAGCCTCAGCAGGAATCCCACACACAGGAGCAGCAAAGTAGGGAACTCTGGCTGACACTACTCTGTGTGTGTGTGTGTGTGTGTGTGTGTGTGTCAGAGAGCCCATCTCATGTATGAGTGTATTTCTTATATGGATGCGGAGGTGTGTGCACTTGCACATCAATGTGTCTCCCACATAAGCAGATTGAGGATTTAAAACACTGAATAGAGATTAGGTTTCTAGCTGGGATTTAAGGAAGATCTTGGGAGTGTGTTTTTGTGTGTGTGTGTGTGTGTGTGTGTGTGTGTGTGTGTGTGTGTGTGCGTGTGTGTGTGTGTGTGTGGCAAAACAGTACTGTACTTGCAAGCACGTCCACACTAAATCAAATGCAGTGACTTGTCACTTTTCATGGTAAATCATCAGACAGACAAATGACCTCAATCATAAATCTAAGTGGGATCACTGTCACTTTGACTTTGATATTTTAACCAGAGCTACGAGCTTCAACTTCAGGTCAGTGGAGATCATCCATTGCAGTACAACCAGGTCACATTCACCATCAACTATGCTCAACTTTTTGCAAAAGTTTAAAATTGTTGGCTCTAATGACCCACTGACAACAATGAAAACTGCTAAACTGTCATTGAGACTGTTAAACATGACTAATATATTATATGTTTATCTATTAGAGTTGTCACATTTTAATTACATTCAAACAACCATTTAAGCTTAGAAACATATAATATATTTAATATGTAATGGCCTTTTAAAATTCCAAGTTCAGTGTACAGTAAAAGCACAACAGGCTGTGCTTTGTAGTCTCACGAGGGGCTTTCATAAACTACACTGTTGTTATCCATGTTACCACAATATGGAGGGAACTACATACAAGTTGTATACGTTTTGCAAGCTGTGCATAAAACAACAGCCACACAAACTCCTGTATTTGTTTGGCTAAGTGTAGCGTGGAGAGGAAGATTCCAGCTCTCATTTTGACACCAAATAATCTGAGATATAATGTGTGTGAGTCATTTTGTTAACAAAACCAAGGTGAGGTGGTTTAAACTAAACTGCCTTACAACAAATCTGAAATTTCTTGCTGGCTCGTACATCAAGTGACCGAACTGTGTCATTTTCACAATGTAAAGTTAAGTTGACGATTAATTCATTGATTCAAACTTATTAAGCGTTTTTTTTTGTCCAAACTTGATTCTGTGAAAAAGTGAAAGCTCTACCAGCATCCATCAAAGCGTAACTTGCAATCAGATTTTAATAGATACTTACGGGCTGTTGGCCCCGCCTCCAGAGCGAAACTGGACATACGGGGCAAGTTGAAGGAGGAGCCTAACTGCCTCTGGCCACTCCCCTTCATTGGAGCGAAAGTCACAGGAGGCAGAGTCACACTCCTCAAAGCTGAACTGATAGTAAGAGTTTGAGTCCGAAAACACCACCCGCTGGTCCACTGGAGAGAGAACAGACACAAAAAAAGATGAAGTAGTAGGTTCCTCTCCAGTGTCAGAAATTCCACCACACATCAATTAGTTTCTCCTGATTTAACAGATTTGAACAGCAAACAACACATTGCTTGAATTCATGAAGTCTTTCTTAATTCCCTTTATCATTTTCACAGTGACCAAAAAATTGGTTTTCATCAGGTATGTGGACAATGACACCGCTCAATATACATTATGAAGATATACTGTTTATAAAGGTCATTACAGTGTAATCAAAGATTCAGATGATACACTTTACACTTGCCTCCACCATGTAATCTCACCTATCCTGCATCATCATTAAGTGACAGTCTATGCTATAGAGAGGGAATGATGCAAGCATGGTTATATTTTGTACAAATATACACAGTTAATTAAGAATTGAGTACTGAATAAATTAAACAAGCCATTTAATGCATGAGTTTAGCAACTTACAGGTCCTCAAGTTGCTGCTCTTCGAAAACAGCCATTTGAGGCATTGTACATTGGTGCACTAAAACGGGAGCCTATGTTATTATAAAATGTTTAATAGATAGAAAGAAATGTAAACCATGCATTGATGGTTTATAGCAGACTCTTCTGAGCTCTAGAGAAAGAATAGAGACATGGTGGCAACAATAAAAACCTGATTAAACTGTTTGTGTCATGGTTTAGTAGCCAGACTGGTGAACTGCAATTGAGCAAATCTCAAAAGCAGGCAGCCTCACAAGGAACAGGTTTGCTTATTCTTTAACTGTCTTTAAATATAATATCTTATTGACAACAATGCATAGTTTTAACACAACCTATAGTAAAGTAATATGGTGATTCATAGTGACAGTAAATTCACAGTTTATCATAGGGTTCAGTGTGTGATAAAATATATTATTATTAAATATTATATATATGACAGAACAAAAAGAAGAACATAATAGGTTCCCTTCAAGGGAGTAAATAGAGCAGTGAATTCATCTCTCTGTTCTTTTTTTTTTTTTTAAGATATTTTTCCGGCCTAGCAAAGGGCCTAGGCCGGTGTCGAACCTACGACTTCTGCGGTGAGCACTCAGTCTCTGTACATGGGGCGCCTGCCCCATCCATGTTTTGTTGGAAAATGCCTGGTGAAGTGGTTCATCATTTCTCTTTTTACGGATGTGTAGGTTGTTGCTGATGTCACTGGAAGGTGTCCATAAATTCTGAGGCACACTCCAACCTCCAGGCATGTTAGTGTGTGCATAAAGGTGTATGTGTGTGTGTGTGTGTGTGTGTGTGTGTGTGTGTGTGTGTGTGTGTGTGTGTGTGTGTGTGTGTGTGTGTGTGTGGTTGATTTTTTACCAGACAGCAGGACTCCCAGCTCCAGCAGCACCTGCCAGACACGCACAGCAGTAGTCCGACAGCGCACGTACACACACTGCTCACACAGCCACTGCACCAGCTCCACGCCCACGTAGCTACGCCTGTTAAAACACACACACATTTTTAGTGCACAATTGCAGCCACACATGCACGCAGACACACGTCCACGCACACACACACACAAACACACAGACACGCTTCTTCCCTCAGTACAAAGCTTATCTTTTTTATTTAATCAATATCCATTGATTATTCATTAGTTCTCTGTAAGCCCTTTCCTCTAAATACACTGAATACTTTCCGTCTGCTTTCCCCCCGGATAAACTCCTCGTGAAAGTGTGTGGGTTTGTGTGGGTGTTTGTGCGCTGATGTATAAGAGTACCTATTTATATTTATGTCCAGATGTTCACATTGTCTTTGCATGCATCTGAATTCATTGTCTGTGTGGTATATTGCATGAGAGTGCATGTATTCCCAGAGCATCTTGTGCTCTGCTATATAACGTCTACGTCACACTTGCTCATCTTACTGCATAAACAACTTGACTGGCCAATCAGGACGGGGCTCAACAGTGACTGGTGAGTCAGTGTACATGCTTCACCAGACACATCGATTCCTCCCTGCACACAGACAGACACACAAACACAGAGACAAGTGTACCGTATGATTCTGGCCAGGTGTATCTTGTCTTTAGCTGGGTACGGTCCATGAGAGAGGAAGGCATTCCTCACAGCCCGACCGGCACATGGAAAACTCTGGGAACAAGACTGAGACACACAGAGAACCACATCAAAATTGATTTTTCAAAATCTGAACACTTAAAACTATTAAATGCAACAAAGATGACAAAAATCCTATCTCAACATTGTTTTGGACATGTAAATTTGACTGCAGAGAACTAGTGTAGCTGTCATTGACGGACTCACAAGGACAGCTCGATTCCTTTCCCCCTGAGGAATTAAACATTGAGTGCGTCTATACACTTTGCCATAATCCTGCTTTTGATGCTATAATGAATAAGACAGTATTTCAATTAACCTGTTTACATGAGCTGTTTGTTCCGTTTCATTCATACATGCGACAGAGTGGAGATTGCTTTATGAGGCTCAATTTAAATTTTGTTACAAATTTGTTACACGGAAGCAGATTTTGCAAGTGACTGCAGCTTAAGTCACTTTAACTTTTATAGTAGGATAGTAGAACATTTGTTGGTTTAAACTGATCCCATGTCAACATCAAAGGAATCCTGTTAAGTTTTTACTCCAGGTAGCACTATACAGTGATGTGTCTAAGTGTGAGTACCCGTTTTGTTTTTGTCTTGTGGACATGCAAAAGGACACACGTGCAGCCATAAAAGCACGACACAGTAAACATTCTTGCAGATGGTTTTGTGCTTTTACCGATCCACAGTTTGTACCATAATGTGTCAAGAAATGCAGAAATGTGCCAGTAAAAGGCAAGAAAGATGTTTACAAAAATTCTTCATGAATTGAGGTCATAGACGACCACGTTTAACAACGACAAAGCTATTTCAGAACACCTGTTTAGGAATTCTCACCCAACTCGTGCAGTATAGTGCAGATTTAACTAATAGTCAGGTAATCAGTACTTCCCAAACAGACAGCCCTTTTGGACAGGGAACTAAACTAAAAGTGGAACATAATGTTATCATTAGAGCCAGGTTTCATCGACAAAACATTAATATACTGAACACAGAAGCTGCCGGTATACTGCTTCCTCAATCAGTTGGTTTGTTCCTGTTATTGTGTAACTTTGGTGTTTTGAAGGGTTAGTTTGTATTCAGCAAAGTCACACAATTAAACAAACATATTAACATCTCGAGGCAGTGGTGGACCAGCAGCTCCCATGTTCAGCGAGGTAAAATTACTGTTTTTGTCAATGGAGTCTGGCTTTCAGTTCAGTTCACTGTCAAAAAGAGCTATCTGTTTGGGAAATACTGACCATGTGACTGGATAAATGATACTTGAATTACACTGCATGAGTTGTTTGAGAATTTTTAAACAGATAATTTGATGAACACAATCACCATGACTTCAATTAATTAGGGATTATCTCCATTTTTTGATTTTTTGTTTGTTGTGGAGGCATGCAAGAAAAACAATGTTTTATTCAAGAAATCAATGTGACAGAGTGAGTAATTGATATAAAATGATCATTTGGGTTGAAGTATTCCTTTAGGGCAGTAAACCAACTCCTGTGTCATAAGTTCAAGATCCAAACATTGGAAATTTCCATATCTTTCATTTTATTTCACCAAATGTGAATAACATGCTGGCTTTGAACTCAAATAAATAAAACATACTGTAAGAATAACAGAAACAGCACTCCATGATAAAAGCTCTGTGCTGGATGTTCACTGTACTTCAAAATAAAGGTTTTTTTTTTTTGTGCAAACTTGACACATTGCAACACAACTTGCGAGCCATTCAGAATGGACCTACAACACCCATTTGGACTGTGACCCACCAGTTGGGAACTGCTTTAAGGAGCTGTTTAGTTATCATCCTAACTATCATCTGCAGTCTGTGCACTGCTGAAAGTAGAATTACTAATCACCATTGTGGCAACAAGGTGCCCTTCAAACAAAGAGCCTGGTTTGACTCAGGCTCACACAGCCAGACCTCAAATTTCACTTCACACACACTGTTGTCTGCTGCGCCTCGATCGGCATTCTCTTCAGATATGGGTGTTGCCAATACAACAAAATGACTTGGCAAGCAGTTCTAGTTTTGGTAAACCATGACAAATGAATTCTACCTTTGTATAAACATATTTAGCTCAAGATTTTAAAGCTGTGCTACAAAATTTGTCAAATGTGACATGAACTTCTATCTAAAAAAATGCCTTTTTGATAATCAGTCTGAGGTGATTAATAGGCCACACAGGCCAAACTAATCTCCATAGTTTATTGACTCTTCCAGATTTTAATGACAAGATTAAATCAATTCTTGGTAAATACGTCCAGAATAATATATTGTAACAAAAACAAAGGCTGGGAGACTTAAACTGGCTAAGATTTAGTGAGGAGCTTCTGTTTGCAAGCATTTTGCTTTTTAAGTTCTCATGGAAAAGTAGTTTTACCGGCCTCATGAGGCATATCGGTGTTAAGATATAGTCATCTCTATTTGAGGCAAGATAGAAAAGAGCATCAACTGAAATGCAACCAATAACTAATACCACAGTGCTTAAGGACAAACAACCAAGCAGACACAAAGAGGGTTTTTTTTCTTTGGCACAGGGGTAACAAGAAGTGCAAATAAATAAGCAGCATATAAGCTTTAGATGTTGATTCCTTTCATTTTTACTTTTTTATTTAACTTTTTTATTTCTTCAGCTAATGTTTTCAATGTTCAAAGAAAAATATACTCAAGTGAGATATTTAAGCCCTGAGGCCTTTTCAGAGTGCAGTGAAATATTTGCTAAACCGCATTATAGTGATGCATGACAAATTAAGCCTCTCCCTGTGTGTGTGTGTGTGTGTGTGTGTGTGTGTGTGTGTGTGTGTGTGTATGTGTATGTATGTGTGTGTGTGTGTGTGTGTGAGTTTGCAATATGTGAAACTAGTTTAGAAAAAGCCCAAGGTAATATCACCACTGATGTCACACTTGTATTGGGGCTAAACAAACACACTTTTCGCTTCAGTGCCAAACTAAAAGGATGACATCACCTGATTGTGTGTGTGTGTACATGTGTGTTTTCTCACCTTGTGTACTGTAGGTCCAGTGCTCGGCCCAGGGATTGTGTCAGGTGATTGCTGTTGAAACATAATACACACAAGCTGTCAAACAATGACGCATACACAGTAAATATGCTAAACAAACAAGACTCTGAGGTGAGAAAGACCAGTTTTACCATTCCTAAATCATTAGTCAGGTTTTGTTTAAACCAACAGCAGTAACAACCATTGCTCATTTATTCAAGTAATATTGCAACACACGCTATCACACTTAAAAAACGTGGACACTCATGTTTAATTTTAAAGTGCACATTGCTTATATGACCTAAATGTTTTTACAATGACACATAATCACTCAAGCACTCATCAATGCAAAACCAGTTGAAAATTAAACGGCAATAAAAATATCAGTTCAATTCCCCAACTGTCAGCCCAACTGTCACTATATAACAGTGACAGCACAATAAATCCCTTCTACCATCATGCCAACATGTTGTTGCCTTTGCCCCAGGCATATCCACTCCACCTCTACTTCCTCAATCAAGAGATAAACTCTTAATCTTTATGGATTATTATGGTGCCAGAGGAGCTAGATGACGGTGTAGACACGGTAGTGACACATTGCTCATAAACCAGATTAAAAATGATAGTGTCACATCAAATAGAGCAGAAACAGCATTACATCTGTTTTTGTATTCCACTGAAGTGTAGCACACTGTGATGAAATTTAGAAAAACCCCGTCTTGGTTTTGCTCCACTGCTGAAATGTAACCGTGTTTCAAATGTTTCACACACCCATTTTCAAACAAACAAAAAGAATAATTATTGAAGATTATATTTCATACCATGTTTTTATTAATCAATCAAACATTCAACTCAAATGTTAAAAATGATGTAAAACATCAGCACTGACTGTGAAGGTTATAACTATTTACAATTACCAGTATCTGATAATGAAATGTTTTAGAGTAACGGGTATGAAGCGGTTGCTGCCTACGTAAGCACACACAGATTTTGCTCTGCCGTGCTGAGATCACTCTGGCAGTTGCTTTGGGTCAAATAGCAGGCATCACAAAAGGCGAAAGAAGACTAGATCGAGGAGCTGATAATGTTCACGACTGAGTGAACATTACTAGAAACAGTACTAGAAACTTACATAGACAACCAGAAGAAAAACTAAAACTAAATTCAAAATTAAAAGTTTAAACCAAAAGGTTATCTCTGGAGACTTTAGTGGACATAATTTATGTTGCATACTGGCCTCGAACGGTTACGATTACAGCCTGTTCTGCAGCTTCTGGCAGCAGCACTTTACTCAATACTTGACCAATTTCAAAAAGTGTCTCTATTAGTCACCCAAAAAATGTGGGAAAATATAAACCAGGTTAAATAATTACCCTTTAAAGTCTGCCATATCTAAAAAGCTTAATCAGTTATCTTACAACCCACTCAGGGAAACCTTTACAGTGTCTATAAAGCATTCACCTCCCTGAAACGCTTTCATGTTTTATTATTTTACAGCCCTGAATCACTGTGCTCCTGTCGAGGCTTCACGACACTGATCAACAGACAACAATTCATTGATGTCAGTGTGAGAAATCTCTACTGATGTATCTTGATTAAAGTAAACATAAAGCACACATGACTGTTTGCATTAATATTTACCACCTTTACACTAACACGCACATCACCAGAGATCATGTTTGTGTAATCAAGGTGTGACAAGTGATTTTAGGTTAAATACATCTGGATCTGCAGTTTCCAAAAGCTGAGAGAGTCAATTTCTTGGCTACGACTATATAACTAACCCAGATAATATGACCTTTTTTCACAGACATTTTCAGCTGTCTGATAGAAAAGGCACAGGTGTTCACTTACCAATACCATCAACCATGGCTCTGTTATATTCAATTGTCCCAGTGAGCCATGATTGTGAGAGTGTGACAGTGAGCCAGCATGCACAATAGCAGGACCCTGAAACTAAAGCAGCTAAATGGCCTTTATCCATCATTAATTTAGTTATATTTACACCTGTGTTGTTCAAGTGTTATTCAAGACTATTTAAAAGTACCAATCTGTGAATTTTCAAGGCACTGAAATGGATTGAAAAAATGTGGCACAGCCATCCTCAATAACTGAGTGTCCAAGCATAAAGGGCAGTGATGAAGTGGCTCGGATGGAAACACTCGGCAAACAACTGTAAAACAAAGTGGAAGAAGCTTTGTTGGTCTGATGAGAACAAAATGAATGTTTTTGATCATCTTACTAAATGCTTTGTAATGGTAGTGTCATGCAGAGGGCGTGCTCTTCTGCAGCGGGCCTTCAAACATTTTGAAGATAGAGGGTAAAATGAATGCAGCAACGCACAGAATAATCCTGAATGCTAAACTGGGAAACTGCTTATCTTTCAGAAAGATAATAAAGCCAAGGCAAGAGTTTGACAATAACAATAAAAGTGAAGATATTTTATACATTTTAATTTAGCATTTGTCTTGCATATGCATTTGAAGTCAGTCTTAGAAAAATATCATCATCAGTGCATAAGGTGTGAGAAAATATCAGATATGGGCATCAGCTTTGAGAACACCATCGCTGATAAAAACAAAATTGAATTAGGATGAGGATCACGTTGCCAGCCTTCATTACAGACACACAGACGGGAACCTCCTGCAATCGTAGTGCAACTGGTCTGTGCGCTCAGTCAGTGAAGCGGGATCTCTGAAAGAGCTGTGGGTTTGATTCCCCTTGGAAAACTACCCAGGAAACTGTGCCTGTGCTAGAAACCGCTGATGCCCCTCGCCTGATGACGAATAGTGAGCGGAACAAATGAAAAGCACCTAAGCAACTGTGGAAGATGGATGGAGATGAAGAAATACAAATGAATTAGTGTGCAAGAGGAGAAAGAAAAGAGGGAGGCTGAACAAATCACAACAGTCTATGAATATATGACAGGGGATATGAGCCTGACAGATGGCGAGGCAGAGAGATGAGGCGGTGAGAGATGGAGGAATCCTTTTAATTGTAATCATGGAAGGGAGAAAAAGTGAGCGAGACAAAGACAGAGAGGGAGAGAAATGCACGTCCGTAGCTTTGAGTCGCAAGAAAATGAAATAGATGATTAGAGAGATGTAGAGCAGTGTGTGTGATCCTCATTAGAGCGATGATACTGTGTGGGATGTCACACACTCAAACGCACAAGCGAAGATACACACTTGCACGCACACCTTATCCAGAGTAAGTGACTGTATCATAACACACCTGCTCCACATTAAAGGAATAATGTCACATTTAGAGGAATTTTTGCTTTTTTACCAAGAGTTACGGGACAATATTGACATTACTGTCATGCCTGTGCATTAAAATGCTACAGTGACCTGTCCAAAGGTAACAAAACTCACCTACCAGCAAATTTTGGATGGTCGGTTGGACAAAACAAGCAAAGTAGTGTTACTACACATGGACTTTACAGGTATATGAACATATGTGCCATTATTTTTATAAGGATGCCACCAGCAATAGATTAACTATCTCCCCTTGCACTTCCAGTCCCATACCAGTTCATTCTGCTAAACGCTGATACTGGGAACTGACATAACAACAGGGAAACAGCCTTAGACACAATATCAGCTCATGATCCAGCGATAGTTTCTGATCTGTTTTCTCCACAAGCCATGAGCGAATCTGGCTACTTATCTATTATCAAGTATGTATTATATTTGATATAAATTATCTGATTGTGATAAATAATGAAATGTGCATCCAAAGCCTGCCAGCTCGACTGATTGTCCTGCCCCACTCTCAGCTGTCCACCTGGAGTTTCAATTCCCCTGATTTTTAGGCCCCATGTAATGAAATCTCAAAATCTGCCCATTCATTATATTCATTAGAAATAGCCTATTATCGAGGCAATTTGGGATCATGTTTTTTTTTTTATTACATAGCCTACTTATTACACATATTTTTCAGTTGTGTTTAAACAGAGAGCAAGAAAGAGCAGCAGACACAGAGACAAAAAGATAATAAAGATTAGCTTTACGTCTAATTAGAAAAGAGCATCACACTGTAATGTATTTATTGTTTGTAGAATAGAAATACTGAATAAACCTTAATATTATATTAAAAGTAGCACATATTTGTTTTATATATACTGTATATATATATATAATTATTTCTAAAGTATATTTCGCACCTGTGGGAAACACTTGGGTGTGAAAACACTATCTTTAGTTTCAAGAAATTGCTTTTTTTTTATTTTCCTACATTTAAAAGACCAAACTTTTCATTGTTTAATCTTGAAAATGATCTGTGTTAATCGACAATGAAAATCATCATCAGTTAAAGCCCTAATATTGACATTTAAAATGACAGATCAGAGAAAGATGGAAGTGATTTAAGTCCAAAAGCATGTTTTTTTTCCCCATTCACAAAAAAACATAAGACTGAAGTGTGAGATTTATCCATGCTGGAAAACATTTTCAAAAGAGCTCAGTTTTTTGGCTGTGAAAAACTCCAGCTCGGGGTGGATGTCCTCCGAGATATCAGCAAAGATGAGAGCTTTTTTCTGTGTCTGTGTGTATGACGACATGCAGTGTTTGGACTGGGGGTTAAGTAGAGCACACCAGCCAGCCAAGCACACAGACTAAATAAATTGTTCCTGACTCTCGCTATCTCTGTCTTGCTCCTTCTTTCTCTCTTTTGTCTCAGTCGCCCTATCTTATCTCTCCATCTCTTTGTCTCCCGGTCTGGTGAACACAGATCTTTCGGGAGGTCTTTGTTTCCCCGCCATCATCTCTTCTCGCTCAAGACATGCCAGCACCAGAGAAGTTTCATTCATACTGTGTCGCACGACGAGAGAAATGTCTGCTGGCCATGTTCTTGGAGTCTCTTTGTCTGTGCCTTAGTTTCCTCACAAAGATACACTCCTCCATCACAGTGTACTGCTGTCAGTACCGGAGGCCGAAAGAGAGTGACAGAGGAGAAGAGAAGATGAATGAGGAGGAATGAGAGCTATAAAGAGAGAGCACATGCTGACACGCTTATCTGTGTGATGACTTCAAAGTGTGTATACAGAGAGAGGGAGAAGAAGAGAGCGAGGTCATTATCTGCAAGAAATGGATTACTCTCAGATTAGATTGCTGAGCACAGTAAAGGGCTGGAGCATGGTATGCTCGGCAAGCCCCCTCACACACACACACACACACACACACACACACACACACACACACACACACACACACACACACACACACACACACTCTTCACACACACACACACACACTCTTCACATTCACACTAAGCTCCTGTCGACTCCTCGACAGATTTGTCATACAAGGAAGTCAAAATGGAGACATCAAAGCAGCGACAGCACAATGGACAAACACACACACACACACACACACACACACACACACACACACACACACACACACATTTGAGCTATTAGGAAACCCAATTGTCAACCCACACCTTTCTGCCAGCACACATGACCTTTGGCTTTCCAACACTTTAGTGATCTGTAGTATACTTGTTTGAAAGCTTTACTGACATCACTTTTCGTCTGCTTTACTCAGACGCCTTTCACAAGATTTAAACCTTTAAACCCTCGTTTGATTTCTTTTGAATATGGTGAAAAAGGCAATGAGCAACTGGGTAAGAAATGTCTCACAAATTGCAAGAAACGTGTAGATTTAGATATTTTTTTTCCACAAAACTAGGGAAAAACTTCCAGAGAACTATATTTCTAATTATCATAATTATAGAAAATTTAATTTTTTTTATTTTTTTTTTAAATTCTAATCTTTTTTATTTTCCCATTTGTTGTTTCTTTTTTGTTTGTTTGTGGTTTGTGGGTTTTTTTGTGCCGATTTTTATGTAATTTTCTTGTACTAATTTCAGTTGTGGTTCATTTCTTCTTATGTTGCTTCTTGCCTTCTCATGTTCTGTAAAAGAAATCAAGCCAATTTGCTCAGGTTTCAAAGGGTTAATAACAGACTATTATTAGGAGTTATCAATCAAGAGATAATATACAAGCAACAATTTTGATCAATTAATTATTTAGTAAGTAATTTTTAAGCAAAAATGTACTAGTCTTGTATAATTGTAAACTGAACAAAAATTAAAATTCACCACTTATAATATAAGCCGAGGATAACATTGTCGGTGAGTCTGACTGGACAAAGCCTCTCTTCCTCTGGGCTGCCTGCACACATCGCACACATCTTCAGCAAGCGGACAGGACAACTTGACGTCGTGTAATGATTTTACTCCGGAGACCAGCGTGAAAGCAAGGAGCGCTGACTCTGCAGTGTTCTTCTGGGGACCAAAATGTTCCCAGAAGTAGACTGCACACTGACTGACAACCTTTTTAGACATTATGAGACCAGGGTTCATAGTCATAATTTTTGGAAATAGATGCATCCCAATATTTGAACTCCTTCACCAAACCATAACCAATCAATAATATGAATAATTATCATATTTTTTACATCAAAGTAGAAATCAAACTCTCATTTAGTTTGTCGGGAAACTGCTTTTGTGACTTTATTTAAATACCTAAAGTATTTGAGAAACAGCAAAATCTAAATTTGCTTTTCGTTTTTCTTTTATTGAGGTTCATGTACTATTTTGCATCTTTTCCTAAAATCTACGTAAATTGTTTTCCTAACTTTATTTAAGTTGTGGATATGGTCTTAGCAGTATTAGCATACTTCTAATCCTTTCAGTCAAATACAGTCGTTCTCCTGATGATGGGTGTAAGTTTATACAGTAAGCGTGTGTGAATTTGTGTTGAGCCCCTCTCTCCACCCCTCACTTGTCCTTTCATCTTTCTTATCCGAAGGTATAATGCAGTTATGGATGTGAAATACTGCTGGCAGACATAACAACACATCACAAGTCACTGTTTTGCTGCATGTACAATGTATAAATGAGATAATCTTCTGAGGAATATCATCAACTATCCTCCAAGACAGTGTTCATAAAATCTGCTCCTACATTATGACTGTAATAATCTCATTTTAAAGCATAAACTGTGTGCTTGGAACTGCATACTGTACATTTATATACAGTTTTTTTGGGTCAAAATATTGTTATTGTGTTTTTGTTCACATTTTAATCCACAAGAAGCTTCGACTACACACTGAGAGTTAAGATTAAGTTGGGTTTTTTTTTTTATTTCACACCTATTTTAAAATGAAAAATCTGGCATCATCTGGGGGCAGGGATATGATTTCCAGAGTGTAGTCTGCCATAAATTCATTACAGGGAGCAAGAAAGACGAGGAAGCTGCAACCCCAAACAAAATGGCATTATTAAACTGGAGGTGCACCATGATTCGACTGCGTGTTAAGATCATTTGTGAAAATTGCACCACTGCGTATTTACACATTCTCTACCTTTAACATGCATCTTTTTCTTTGCTTGCATTAAGAATGAAAACGCACAGAAGGCCAACTGCAACAACACACACACAAATACAGCATTAGAGCCTTATAGACTTCTATTTTCATATTACTGTTGGCAGCTTTATCTGTGAATAAAGTTTCATGTCTCGTGCTGACAGCTCCTCCTCTGCTCAGTGTCAGAATCCAACCAAGACTACCTGCTGAACCTATTCAGGGGCGCTGGAGGAGGGTGGGGATCCCAGCTGACATTGGGAGTAACACAGAGCTGACACATGTGTCAGCCTACATCCGTTGTTTGGCATATCCACATTGTATCCAGATTGATTTTACAAAGCAGGACTGCGAAAAACTCCCATGAAATGCTATTTTTTGCAAGTCAGATCCCACATTTGGAGGTGGTTTGAAATGCATTTCCAATCTGATTTGTACAGGTGGTCTCAGTCGGGTCACTCTGGACGTCTCAAATTGGATTGTGTCACTCACAACACAACAAACAACAAAGATGCCAAATCCAGAGTGATTGAAGTACCAGGCAGAATCCATGCTGCTACTAGTTGAACACTTTGGAGGACAACATGGAGAACAAAAGTCCATGGACAGACGGCAAAATAAAGTGTCTGCTTACACTCTGCAGGCACCTCCAAACAATCGCACTTTACAGCGAGTTTGTTTGAAGGGTGAAATGACAGATCTCTATTTCTTATGCTTCCACACTGGGAAGCCACGTCACCAGCGTAGCTATGTTAGCCTATGACATCTACGTCGTTACCACAGCAACCCATGCAGACAGGTTTTTGATGTCAGAACATACAAATGCGATCTGATCACTTGCAAATAACAGTGCAGACAGTCTGTATTTAAGACCAGATTTGATAAACAAATCTATCTTGCCTGCAGTCTGAATGTAGTCATAGAGACAGACAAGCAATCACATTCACATTCACACCTCTGGGTCATTTGGTGTCAGAAGAACCTAACCTGCGTGGACGGGAAGAAGACAAAGACAACTCACAGGGAGAACATGCAATCTCCATGCAGGAGGACCGAAGCCAGCCAGTGGGTTCAGACCCGACAGTGCTAACCAGCGCACCACTGTGCCACCCCCCAAGACTAAGAATCCACAGAAAACTAGTTTCAGAAAACTGCCTGATTTTTGAGAAGCAAAAATCACTGCCAGTCAGCATGACCTGTCAGCACCTGTCTCTCCGGTCCAGCTAGTTGCTGGCCAGCCAAAGCAATAGCAGCCTGACCCTCCGTTTCCTCACCAGTGAGCTCATACATTCATGTTTTAACTCTGACAACATCAAAACTAAGTCCACTGCATATATGTACAGGTAAATGGCCAATAAGTGGCTATATGTTTATGAATGTTTTCATTCAAAATAAAATTCATTTAAGTCATTCATTCAAATTCAAGTCATTGCTTTGGATGAACATGATTATGACCAGCGTCCATGGGCCCCCTTCTGGCAGCTGGGCCCTAGATAGCCTCCCCCTTTTTACCACCCTTTGGGCAGCCGTGCACCTGACTGAGCTGTGTCAACTCTTACCTGTACAGGGCACCTAAGTGGCAAGTGCACTGAAAGTTGAAAAGTCAGTTCCTTTCAGCAAATCTCAGGTCCTGTTGTATTGTAGCTAATAAAGGACTAATAATTGAATACCAAAGCAAGTCACAACAGAGAATAATGCAAGACAGGATTTTCAAAGGTGAGGCTGCTGCAGGCTGGAACCAAAGGCGACAGATGGCTCTGTACCAACACAAAAGGTTCACTTCACTTCATGAGCTGTGAGCAGACATCAAACAAGCACATGAGGTAATGAGAAAACATGCTTATGTCAGATTTTTTTAAAAAGGGGCCCAAATATTAGAAGAAAAAGAAACACTAGCTGAAGACTCAGCATGGATTAACAAGAAAAGTAAACAAATAGATGCTGTGATTTCAGATTGTGTCGGTATTTTCTTTTTTAGATTTCAAATTCTGAGTGCCACAGTAGTGACGTGCAAAAACAATCTGTGTAGTTCCTTTTTTTGGAGAATTCATATGTGAATATAAAAGCAAGTGTGGGTCCGTTTGTGTGTGTGTGTGTGTGTGCCAGGTGAAGCATAGCCAACTGCCAGTGTCTGGAGAGAACCAGCCTGCACAGAACAGCCATACCTTTACACTACTTACCCACGCCTCATCACACTCACCCACACATGCACACACACTAAGTTAGACGAAGACAGGAGGAGGAGAGCCACATTTTTTCTTCATCTGCTCAGTATGCCCTTCTTTCCTCCCCTTCAGTTCAGGCAATGGACAAAAACACAAAGATGAGACAGTGAAATGACTGAAACAGTCTGCTTCTTCGATGTGACTGGTGTAGAGTCATAATTTTGACACATCTGTAATAGTCAAGTAACCCATTCATTCATCCATTCTCTATGGTTTCATTATGTTTTGGACTCCTTCTTAGACTTTTACATTTGCTTTAGGGGTGTGCCATATCATATAGAACCCAATAATACCATTATAATTTCAAATAGAAAAAGAAATATTTTCACTTGTTGACATAATGATGTCCTATCATTACATTGGGTATAGATTCAAGGGTATTTTTAGTATTTGGCAATGGTTTGGATGCGTAATTTGTGATTTTATTTTGTTGTAATATTTCTATTCTAGGCTATACAGACTCTGAATCTCACTCTGAGTTACTGTTGTTGTTTGAAAACTGAAGAAATTATGTAATTTTTGTTTGTTGTGAAATATATAACTATGACACTTTTATGTTATTAATAATATCTTTTTTTCCTATTTGTCATGTCATCAAGAATATCATTACGGCTAAAATGCCCTGAAATATCATGATTTTTTTTAGGACCATAGCGCCCACTGCTAATTTGCATAGTCTGTTTTGCAGTTTATATGGTTCATTTGGTACCACACTAATCATTTTAATCAAACAGCTGACAGGAACACGAAGCAGCTTCGAAATGTAAGTCCTTTAAACATCACTCAAAATAAAAAGCTGTAACATGACATAAACTGTTCATCTCCTGGGCTTCACACCACAAATGTTGCATATTTTTAGCATATTTTTTGGCACCAGTGGGACTGGAAGTCTTGGCACTCTGTCCCTGATTCCCACAGAGGCAATCAGGGACACGTTTTCTCCTGGCTGCCACTGATGATGATGATGATGATGATGATGATGATGAAGATGAGTGGAGCTGACAGTGTGAGCAGATATTTGGCTTGTCATGTTTGTGTGCTCGTTCCACAACTGGCCACAACGAGTCACACACATTTACACACACATTTATGTGAATTTGTAATTTGTTTTTGTCTGTAACTGTTATATGTTGTTTGTCTGCAACATTGTTTTATTTGTTGCTACCTGTCTTGGCCAGGACACTCTTGTAAATAAGATTTTTTTGTCTCAGTGAGTGTGTTTACATGGACATGAAAAACCCGTTTAAGATCTGGTTTTTGGAGTATCCTGTTAATGTGTTTGAGCCTGCAAACACCATATTCAGTTTATGACAAACCCAAATATGCAAGCTGGAGTACCTTGGGAGAAACTGTACTGCAATTTCACTGGTATGTACACTGGTAATATGAATAACCTGATTTCTGTGTGCACATGTTAACAATATGAATATAACCTGGATAAGCCCCCTAAACAGGTTATTCATGTCCACGTAATACTTAACACTTTTTCAGGTTAAATTAGTTTTAATTAAAACACATTTTTAATAAAAATTACAAATATTTTATAATTGATCTATAAATTTGTCCAATTTGGATTGCTAGACTAGTTTATTTAGGTTACTACAGAATATAACGGAAACAGTTAGTCAAATTATAGATCAACAGAAAAGAGATGTGAAGCAATCTGCTGCCAGTATTTTATGATTTCAAATTGAATATCTTTAACCGTTTGAAACCTGGTGCAACATAACTTTTCTTGTGCTGCTTTCAGATGCTATTCACAAGTATTTAAACCTTTGAACCCTGAGAAAATGAAGCAAGGCGATTTCTTTCAAAAACATGGGGAAAAGGCAATGAGCAACATGGTAAAAAAAAAAATGTTTCACACATTTCAAAAAAAATTAGTAGACTTAGAAAATTGTTTGGAATAAAAGCTAAGGGAAATGTATCAGAAAAAAGACTAAAAAGCAAGGGAAAAACTCTAGTCATAATTATTATAATTGCATATTTCTAAATATTTTACAAAATTATTATATTTTTTAACACTTTTTACAGGTCATTTCCTTGTTTGTTTGTTTTTTAATTTCTTTTTTGTTTTTTGCTGTTGTTCGTAATTTTACGGTAATTTTCTTGTACTTTTTCCAAACTTCTTATTTATTTATTATTATTTCTTTTTTCTTTCTTTTCTCATCGTCTTCCCCACATGTTCTTTTAAGAAATTAAGCAAATTTGCTGAGGTTTCAAAGGGTTATGGTTTGGAGAAAAAACAAGGAATTTGCAAACATCACCTAAACTTGACAAGGACATTTGACATCAGGTGATTAAAAAAAATCAGCAGACAAATTCATCATTAACTGAAATAATTATCAGTTGTGTAGCTGCACAGATACAGCCTGTATAAAGAAATTTAAGTGTGTATTTTTATGTATGTAGGTATGTAGTGAATCTGTTGGGAAGGGGGGCGGGGGGGTAGTGTTGCCTTGACTACCGGAGTGTGAAGGTATGGTGTCCAACAGCAATTCTAGTTATTATGGATGTAGCACGCGCACACACTCACACACACGCACGCACACACTGCCTCTGCGACAGTAATGCTTGTAACAAAATGAAAACACCTGAGTCGTGACGGGGTTACGAAACAGCCTCACGGCACAGAGCAGTGCAGGGAAAACTCACGGTTGAAAAGATAAAACCGTCAGCCCGTTGCTAATCAAACATAAAAAAAACACGGAAGGACAAAAGTCAGCGGTCGCTTTGAAATACTCACGCTCTTCTTCCGCAGGTGCAGCCCGTGCTTGAGTAGCCCTGGCAGGTCCCGGATTTTGTGTTTGAGCTGAGCCTGGTCCCGTGCGCTCCGGTTCCACCGCAAGCCCGCGAGCAAGCCGTCCTCTGCGGGCTCAGAGTCCTCCATGGTTCCTCTCCTTCTCCCGTCTGTCCTCGAGCTGCCGCCTGCCACCGCTCCGGGTGTCTACTGTATCCTCACAAGGCGCACCGCCGCCCGCGCCCGTTCGCCATTTCCCCCCTCCTCGCGCTCACACTCAGCGACCTGCATCTGCAACCAAACCGCGCGCAGCGTTAACGACCTACTGAATGTATTCCGCAGCACGCGACGCTGCTGCTCCACCCAATGGATCGCGCGTCCTGCTCCTCAGTACTACCAGGTTGATGTGTGGATGGATGTGTGTGTGTGGGAGGAGGGGGCACAGGTGCATAAAAACATTGCATCACTTCCACCTTTCATTTGCTGACCAGCCGACAAGAGAAAAGAGCGATTAAACATCACATTTTAACTGTTGATCTGGTGCAACTGACATGTCAGTATCATTTTAATGCGTACTTATGTCGTGTGTTGTAAATTTAATTCACTTCTAAATGTAATAGTCTGGAGGGGGAGGGGGAAATAAGCAGAGGGTGCTCGGTAGAGCTACGTCACCGCATTACCTGGCTCAAATTTCCAAAAGTAAACAAAGAGCAGCCTCAGAGTATGTATCTGTGTGTGGGAGGGTGTATGTCAGTTATACTCAACTTAAGGTCCGCGGGCCAAATATGGCCCCTGATAGGGAGCCGAGTGGCAACCAACCAATTCCTAATTCACAAAGAAAATTTAAGTGATTCACACTGGGAATTCATTATGTACTTTTGGTATACATAAGGTGCCAGAGTGTAAGAAAAAGGGTCAATTGAGAATCCCACGCACCCTCTGACAGAGGTCCTATAGCGAAAGTGGACCTTAATCATAATGTCCTCCTGATTTCCATACACCTTTTGTCCTCTGGGGTCATTCTGACCCTGCCCTGTTTTGAGTGTTATGTAAAGCATATTGTATAAATTGTCAGTCAATTCTGTGAAACACCTTTAGTCTTACTTCAGTGCAACCCATTAACACTTATTTTCCCCTTTATTTTGGAATTAAGGGCCAATAGATAGAAGTAGATTTCATGTGGGGTCAGAATGACCCCAAGGACAACAGCAGGGTTAAAATCCTAGAAACATCCTGAAATCCTCCTAACATCCAAAATCTGTGAAATATCCTGCGATCATAGAAAAATCCTTAAATTCTGAAAAATGTCCTGAAATCCTAGAATTGTCCTAAAATCCAAGACGTGTCCTAAAATCCTAAAAACGTCCTAAAATCCGAGAAATGTCCCAAAATCCTATAAATGTCCTATAATCTTAGAAACATGTATGGGGCTGCTGCGACTGGCCCCTGGCCTCCTGTCATTTTGCCCAAGTGGCCCCCAAACAGAGCAAGTTTAGTATTCCTGCAGCAAAGCGTATGTTTCCAGTTTGGAGTTGTATTTTCTGCTGACTGTGAGAGATTTCTTGAAGCTGAGAGCTTTTTTTTTCATTCCAGTTTAACCTGAGACAGAAGACAGGTGAGCTGAAACATGAGAGGGTCCCAGCCCTGCTCACTGTGGGGTGTTGAAGATGAGACATACTGTCTCTCATGTTATAATGCTAACGGACATCACTGGACAGAGCTTTGAAACATTTTCCTTTTGCTTTTTTAAAGGTGGTGTATGTTTCCACAAGATGCTGGCTATAATGGGGGTTAAAATCAATCCCAGTGTGTGCCTCTTATGTGTTAAAGGTCCAGTGTGAAGGATTCAGGGGGATATAGTGGCAGATATATAATATAATTTAAAATAACACATTTATTTACTTTAGTATATGATGACCTAAAAATAAGAGCTGTTGTGTTTTCATTACATTAGAAAGAGCCATTTACAGGGAGGAGATCACCATGCTGTAACATTATTTTTCTACAGTAGCTCAGAAAGGACAAACCAAATGGCTCAAGAATAGGGCCATTCGCAATTTCATGTTGGCCACCACAGTTAGAAGCCCATCTGCAACAACCAGCACAGCAAAAGCACCAATTTAAAACATGAAACTGCTTTATTCAGCATTTTCACTGGTTTTAATCACCGGGTCAGTTTGTTTTGCAGAGGAGGAGACCTCTGCGGTTAATTTGGCTCATGGTAAAAAACCTCTTGAATGTCTGAATGTTAAGGTCTAGACAAAGAAGGCTAGAACAAAAAAGCATGTGGTGGACGAGCCCTCCGTCTCCAACATGCCAAACAGCATCAGAGATACACTGATTTGTAACATGAAACTGCTTTATTAAGGGTTTTTAACTCGTTTTAATCACCTGGTTGCTTTGTTTTGGAGGGGAAGGAACCGCTGCAGATAAATCGTCTTCTGAAAAAAAAACAACTCCTGAACAATAAACACTATAGGAATTCTAAAAAAGAGAAATTTCAGGTGGATACAGTCTGCAATCTCCACTGCTAGATGCCTCTAAATCCCCCTAAATCCAAAACACTTGACCTTTAAATAGAACCTCTTTAATTAATCCAATACCTTTTTTAATTTCAATCACATTGAGATGGACAACAAAACGAATCTTTTTTTGAATATTAATACAACAGTAAAATGGGTCCCTTGCATTTTAATTTAATGTTGTTTTTTTTGTTGCAACACACATATCAAAATCATATATTTTGCATGTAGCTTGTAGCATTATGTGCAGTGAATGGGACAAGATTCACTGTAAATTTACACAGCCCTTTTGGGAAGTTAAGTGCATTAAATCTGATTAAAGATTACAAGTGAAAATCATCTAAGAGAGAATTAATTTGAAATCAGCAGATCCAGGAGGATCTGAGTCTGATACTCCAGATGACATAAATCTGAGCAGAGTTCGGTTTGAGTGCAGTCGGCTCAGTTGTATAACTCAGATGTCGAGTCTGTGTTCCTGATAGGATGTGTAATCTGGGATAATTGGCCCCTTTCAGGGACTGAGATTATACCAACATCATCGCTGTCAGATGTAATGGGCCAGCATACATACTGTTTAGCAGCTGAATAACACACACACACACACACGCACACACACAAGGAAAAACTCTTTTATTTTGTTTAGATCAAAAGCTAGCTGTAACATGTTGAATGCAAGTTTGGTGAATCCAGACACAAAGGAGAAAAAAGGAGCAGTGATGTGCTCCATAATATTCAACACACACTCACAATTATGACGTGTTTATTTCTTATTTCTCCAAGGCTCTCCATATTTTGGCTGTCGGTGTCACCTCTCCTGTCATAATACTGACATCGGCAGCTGTGGCTCAGGAGGTAGAGCAAGGTCGCACACTAATCAGAAGACTGGCGGTCAATCCCCAGCTCCTCCGGTCCTTGGGCAAGATATTGAACACCAAATTTGCTCCTGATGGCTGTGCCATTGGTGTGTGAGTGCGTTTAAACTGGTGGTCCCCTGTATGGAAGCCATGTGCGTGGTCAGAAGACTAGAGAGGCCCTGTACACGTGCAGGTCTGTTTACCATATTGCACACTCACAAAATCCACAATGAAAAAAAGAAAGCGTCCGCACATTCAAATCTGTGCAAGAATCATGTTTACTATATGCAAGCTTTTAGTCAGAGACTTTCTTCAAGGCATGATTTTTCCACTGATTTGAATGTGTGGATGTGCTTTTTTTTCACTGTTGATAACGATTCAGCTCCAGCACCGAAGTCCAAATAGCAGGTGAGCAGTGTTTTTCCAGGACACTCACAAAATCTAAAAGTCTGTGTCAGTGAAGTGTCCCTTTCTCTCTGTGCTCACTCAGCCCAGTCACCAGAAGAAAATGTTGGCATTTTACATTTATGCAAACCTTAGATTTTAGAGAGTGTCAGATTTCTGATTATGGGCTGCTTTTATCATTTGGAGCTGGAGAGGATGTTAGATGGCATGTCACTTGGGCGAGACACCTGCCAAGCTGCAGACCACTGCTCAAGACCAACAAACAGCAACACCCATTGTTTTTCAGTGAGACATTGCTGCATTTTTTTAACGGAGATTGTGCAGCCAAAAGTGTGTATTTTAAGCCAAAACATGATCTTTTCCTAACCATAAACAAATGTTCTTTGGGTCCTAACAGAAACAAATAAAGTACAATTGTGACACACGTGTGGTTTACAGACACGTACAAAGCCAACATTTATTCTGGTGATTGGATTTTGTTTTAGTGTAGTGTTCAACACAAAGTTTTGTTTTTCTTCTGTGGGTAAAGAGAGGAGGAAAGCATTGATAGGCGTTAAAGCCACTGAAAACTTGGTTTCAAATCTGTTTGTACAGGGAAAAAAGCCCCAAGTCTGGCCTCATGTGTGCCATAATCTGCCATCGCTCTATAGGAGAGCTGAACACAATTACTGAGAGCTCACTCCTTTTTCTGATCATTGTTCAGATAGCTGTCTTTTGAGATTAGGTGGGCAGCGCTGAAGGAGAAGCTATGAATCATCGGTCAGCTGTGAGGATGAGATATTACTGCTGAGGAGAAACGCTGCCAAAGATGCGGCTGAAGATTTTGCATGCACTAAAATAAACACTAAGTCATCATTTAAACAGGGTTCCCACACATTGCCATGGAGAAAATTTCAAAACTTTTCCATAACTTTTCGAGGACCAAAAGTTAAGTTTTATTTCTTGCCTCACTTGCTACAATTTAAGATTTCAAGATATAAGAGATTTGAAAATCCAACAACTATTTTTGTTTTCACAGTTTCTGGCCATGATAAATGGCATTATTTTGGTGATTTTTAAAGAAAACATGCCCTTCAAAAATTTAAGAAAGAAAACTTTCCCAAATCTTTATGTTTTCTTTAAAAATTGCCAAAGAAAAAAAAAAACCCAAAAATGAAAAAGAAAAAAATCTCTAAAACACTTGAGCCTTCCAATGCCTTCCAAACCCATTTCCTTACATTTTTTTTAAGTCTGACAATTTGACAAAAATTAAAAAGAGGAAAATATCATCAAAAGTTATCAAAGAAAACATGCATTTCAAACATGTAAGAAAAAAACAGAAAGAAAAATTCTATGAAAATCGTCCAAAAATGTCAGAGGAAAAAATCACCCAAAAAAAATTAAAAAGTAGAAAAAAATATTTATATGTAAATATAAATTTAGAAAAAATTAAATATTGCCAAAAACATGGATGTTTTCTTTTAAAATCTGTGGTAAAATAAATGCAAGATACAACCATTTAAAGTTGTACGCCACATATTTAAGCTACGTTTAGTTGTCCACTACAGAAAATAAATTCCCTGTTATGTTACATTAATATAATTTCATTTATTACAAACAACACATTTCCATGATATTTACCAAAACTTTCAATGTTTTTTAGTAGTTCCATGACTTTTCCAGGCCTGGAAAATGTGATTGTAAAATTTCATGACTTTTCCAAGTTTCCCATGACCGTGGGAACCTTGTTTAAATATAATCCTGGAACTGTTATTGCACAGTGCACATTGTCACCCTGGTCAAGACTGAGAAAGAAGTATGACAATCATTATTCTTTCTCCACAGAAGCCCAGAGGTTCGCTTTCAAAGGACCTCAGTTTGAAGTAGTGTGCAGCACATGCTTCAATAGCTCTATAGTAATTGTGAGGAAAGCAGCAGAATTTGTATTTAGACTTAAAGCAGCAGCAGACGCCTGAAAGTGAAAGAAGGAAATAAGAAAAACACTCAGTGATTGCTGAATTGCTGAAGAAGCAAAAGATGAGAAGGGGACTTTGGGCTTTCTTGTGCCGAGTCTGGAGGATGATGAAATATGCTGCTCTGCGGTCCCCGGGGACCACTGGGACCAGCCGCTGAAACTAACACACACACACACACACACACACACACACACACACACACACACAGTCGCAAATGCACACACAGCAAAATCAAATAAACCTGAAAGTACAGCATTTGAATGAATGAGCCCTACATAGTAATGCACACACATACAGTACACCAGGGTTATGTGATGATGCACAGGGAGAAGAATGGATTATAGGGGGAGGGGAAATGGAGTAAAGGAGGAGATGGGGAAAGAAAGCGCAAAAAGGAACAAGAGGGCTGAAGCAGGGAGAGAGAGAGAGAGAGAGATAGTAAACCAATTACCATAGGACTGGAGCAAGCCTTTCATCCCAAAACTGTCACCACGCACGCAAATATACACACTTTCTTCTGCCTCTCCCCTGCATACAAATACAGTATCCACACACACACACATGGTCAGACATCTCTCTTTATCACTCACTCACACACATATTCAGAGCTCTCTTCAAACAAATGCACTCTTGATTAAATATTGAAGAGTGCCTGTGGCGAACTGAGCAGAGATACAATTCCTCTCCTCTCTTATGGAGCTCTTCGTCCGTTGGAAAAAGAAGAAGTGCCAGAGGAGGGAGAGAGAGAGAGAGAGAAGAAGAGGCAAGAACGTGGTGGCCTGAGAAAAAGGCACAAAGAGAAAGGCAGGATAAAGAGGAATGGAGAGAGAGTGGTGAGAAACCAGCTGGGCGGCGATGAAAAGACGAGAAAGGAGAAACTGAGCACAGACAAAAAGATGGAGCAGAATCTAAAGGGACAGAAAAGTGAGGTGAGGATTGCCATACTAAAATGAACAAGAAAGTATAACACAATATGACAGATAAGGTCATATATAAAAGATCAGAGGCGAGCTAATGGTGATCTGTGCACTTTTTGGTAACTGCACTGCCTTTTGGATCCAGACTGAAATATCTCAAAACTATCAGATGTAACACAATACGTTTTTATATGAACATTAATGGTCCCCAGAGGATGAATTCAAAAGACTTTGGTGACCCCTGACTTTACATCCGGCTGCATCATTAGGTCGAAATGTCAAATCGAACCGAATACCTTGCTTCATGAAGCATCTACCTTCTAAACATCAGCATGTTGTTATTGTGAGCATGTTAACGTAGCTGAAAGCACTGCTATGCTTACACCCTTACAGAGATGCTAGCATGGCTGCAGCCTCGAACTTTTCCATCCATCTATTCATTTTCAGATCATTTCCTCTGTAGCAGTGCAGATAGCTGAATTGGACAATTAAGATTGTTTTCTATGTGACATAAACACACCAACATGTCAGAGAGCTCCTGGGTGACGGGCTGTACAACTGACAAGACCAGACAAATCAAAGTTTCCAGTTTTATATCATGAAAGCTGAGGAATCATGAAGGAAGACGTAACTGGCAGCCATTAAGAGGGCTCACATAAACATCCATTGTCAACCAAAACAGACTCGGGTCCCTCAAGTCAAGTCACACTTCGGTCTGAATAATTAACTGCTCTCATACTCATATAATGGTATAATTATGATACTCATGAGCCCATGTGTTTGGTCTTGCATTTTGATAGTCATTATAGGCCTGGATTTAGAACACTAGAAAAGTACTTTTACTCATACTCCTACTAATTAATCACTTTTATGTTAGTTTGAGGGTTGTGGTGTCATTTAAGACAACCCAAAGTATGATTCAAGGCCAGTCAGGGCAACTCATTTCCCATATCCTGCCTTCGATTACCAGAAAGGCTGTGAATTTAAAAAGAAAGGATGAAAAATGAAGCTTACTCATGCTTTTGCACTGTACAGACCACAAAATGGACAGCCCCTTTTCTCCAAACACGGATGGTGGCGATATTGTGACATCACATTGACTTAGGTAATGTAGGGTCAGCTTGCATCTGCAGAGCAATGATATTAGTATTTTAGTGTATGAAGCCGAAAATATAAAATGTGAACCTGCACTGCGGGACAAGATGAGACTCCAAAAGTTTTGCTTCCAAACATAGTAGAAACATGTAATGGACTTCAGAGTGATATGGATCAATTTCTGCAGAGACAATTAAAAAGCCATTAGATGATAAATACTTAGCATATACCACAGTAATTCATACTCATGTATATTCATATAAACATAAAGTCAAACTCGAGTCTAAACACTCACTTGTGTGTTCACAGAGGCCTTAAAGCAAGTTCTGTTCATTGTGAGGGTCATACATTACTGCTGTAATGCGTGGAAAAAGCACAGGGCTCTCCACACTGTTGCCTCAGGGTGTCTGTCTCTCAGAGGGGACTGAACTTTCTCTATATCATATCCATGCTGCGTGACTGCCATCTAGCGGTGATCATGGTAAACTGCAGACTTGAGGGGCCAGGGACACTAGCATGAAACAATTAGGGTTTTTTTTTAAGGTCAGACAATATAGGCACTGTTTTGGTCTTGTTGGAAACACCTTGAATTTAATCCTTCAGTTTCACTTTCAACCTCAAAGAGGTATGTACACTATGCTGCAATATTTTGTAATCATTGCAACTGATCTGATCAGCTTTTTGTTTTTAATGCTTTTGATGATATGATTTATCAGAATATGTCATCCATCCATCCATCTATCCATCCAGTTTATATACTTTATTGAAAGAGAGCACAAGTTGAACTTCCAGTTGATGATAACCTATTTTTTTGCATAGCAATCCAACATGGTAAAAAATAAAATAAATAAATAAAAGCAGCCAAATAATAATTAATGAAATTA
Source organism: Plectropomus leopardus (assembly GCF_026936395.1). Classification (NCBI taxonomy): domain Eukaryota; kingdom Metazoa; phylum Chordata; class Actinopteri; order Perciformes; family Serranidae; genus Plectropomus; species Plectropomus leopardus. The sequence continues at coordinate 14,309,273 of NC_142192.1, read as the reverse complement.
TTTAATATTAATATAAAAGAAAAGGCCAACCTATTTCTTTCAAAATACATAATTATTTAGTCAGCTGAACATCCGGTTCATTATGTCCACCTGTCAGGGCTGTACCTGTATTTTATGAATTCTGTATCTGGCCAAATTTAATGACCAAAGTTAGATTAAAAGGTGGGCAACTGGGACCCAGAAGTCAATTAGTGTTTCTAATTTTATATTTAGAAATTTGAGGGGGGGGGGGCTGTTTTACTGGGTTATTTTGTGAACCTGATATAAATGAGGTTCACTACAGAAATCATTGTTTTGTGGTGGTCAAAAACCTAGATATGAGAGCTGAAATACTGTAGTTTATATTGTGTTCACATCATGCATATTCATCATAGATTTAATTAAGTCTAATTTCAGCATATGAGTGCTGGCTGCACTGGATTTAACAGTGTTTTTATTTTGGCCATTGGGGGCAATATTGTAAATCAATGAGCAGAACTGCTTCATGGTAATACTGGAATTTCAGGATTTTTGCATTAGTGTGGTGAAGTGCCTTGACTTGACTCATTTTGTCACTGCATTAGCCAAAAACAGACATTCCCATCTGGTTATTACGATGGTTTCTCAAATGAATTCTTGGAAAATGTAATGTCATGGTACATATATTGATATTGATTTGTTGATATTGGTATTATATTGATATATAAATCAAATTTGATATATTGTATGTTTTTGTTCATTGTTCTAAAGAATTATTTTACAGAGATATTTGAAATGTGAAATTGCATGTTAGCTTAGTATCACATCTTTTTTGTAAATACAATGACTCATATTAATAAACTGTATGACATCTACAGTATGCCACAGTGCATATAGCAGAGCACATACAGAGAATATGGTGACACTAAGATGGATATATATATATATATATATATATATATATATATATATATATATACATATACACAACATGATGTATTTTTTCATAAAAAGTCATTAAATTATGTGCAAAATTCTCTGCAGCCTTATTTTGACCGATAAGGATGCAAATGCTGAATAAATTCATTCTCAAAGTATTTATACCAGGGGCGTCCAAACTTTTTTTGAATTGGGGCCAGATTAGATTTCTCTGCATAGTTCCAGCTTGATACATATCTGACTTTATAGTAGTCCTGCCAGTTTGAGGTAAACGGAAGATCTTGCTTATTTAACCAACAGTGTGGCGAAGCTGAGGGCCGTTTATCCGTCTGAAACCTGGAGTGAAATCACTTTTCTTGTACTCCTTTCAGACGCCTTTAACGAGTGTTTAGTACTTTGAACCTTTATTTAATTGGTGCAATTTCTTTCAAAAACATTGGAAAAAAGACCATGAGCAATTTAATAAGAAATGTTCCACAAATTGCAACAAATGAATAGATTTAGCGAATTATTTCAAAAAAATTTTAGGGGAAAATGTCTAGGGCAAAAAAAGAAGAAAAAAAATGGGTACAACTATATTTACAGCTAAGTATTATAATTACACCTTTAAAATTATTTTACAGAATTATTATATTTCAAGCAATTTTTCCAAGACATTTTCTTTCTATTCTTCTTTTTAAATTTAAACAGATTTTATCAAATCAAGCCAATTTGCTCAGGTTTCAAAGGCTTAAAATTGCTCCACAGGCCAGACTTGGGACATGGCTGATTTTACAAACTGTCCACTGTTACACATGTTCACCTTAATGATACTGGTTAAATCATTTTTGCACAAAGTTTGCACAAAATGAGCAGAATTCCCCAGAATTTAAGTATAGCTGCTAATGAAAGAACAAAAAGAGGATCTGACTAATTCAGACACCATTTTTTTCCCTTTCTGAGGATGTAGGCTAATTATGATGGTGTTGCCTTTGAAGGGATTGGACATTAAAGGGAAAGACCAAGTGGGAAGTTTGATGGATCTTACCCAATTATTAACCACATAGGATATATATCTATATTATATGTAAAAAAATATATATATATATTTTTTTTTTTTAAGCGATGCAAGCGAATGAAAAAAAACAAGGGAAGATATGGGATTACTGAGCAATTTGATCCCCCCTTTCTTAGTCATAAAAATTTTACAGGAAGCATAAGAGAAACAAAAACTAAACAGGAAGCCGGGAGGGACGTCAGCCAAGGCGCCACCGGTACAAATATGCTGAATAATGTTTTGAAGGATGTAATCAGCATTAATCCTTTCTGCTACATTGAACCTGAACATGGTTTAGCCTCTGTTCATTGACGAATGTGTTCTGTTGTTTTACTGTTCTGACTCACATTCCCGTAATAATAGTGAAAGGAGTGTCCCTGCATGTAGCTGCCTAACACAGCAAGGAGATTGTCTGGACTTGTGCCCTTTGACCCCAAGACCAATTTTTTTCTACAGAAGCAATATAGTAGCAAGGGAAATTGAGTAAGCTTCTCAAAACCTGTGACGATTTAGCTTCCACCAAGCTTGTTTGTTCAGGATATCCTCATTGCCTTTGCAGTAAGAGTGACACTCTCACTGCTTACTGTACAGTCTGTCATACTGTAGTCACCACAAGGTTCAAAATACTGTATGTGAGGTGCTCTTGTTCACTTTTCTTATATTCAGACACTATTCTTTATATTGTAAAGATGTTAGCTTGATAGTGTTCATAAGCCTTCGGGTGATGGGACCATTTTGGCTCTGTCTAGGTTTGGTAAAATAACAGCAATGTATTATAGATCCAACACTATGGAGAATTATTTGGCACCAAAGTGCTTTACTAAAGGTCTTATGTGTCATTTTTTGTTATTATTCAGGTATTTCAATTTAGACCTTGAGGAGAGATTATTTTAGACAACAGTTTGTGTTATTTGCCAAAAGATTCAGACAAACATTACAGATTTGAGAGCCTATAATATATTTTAACATTTGAACTCATGTGTCAAGGACATAGAGGAGGAATCTAATTAGCAGATTTTAAACCCATCTGAAGTGACAGTGCTAACTACTGACCCACCATTAAGTAATTTGGTCAAACACAAAATTGCAGAAATGAGAGTGAGCTAATGCTTTTGGCTTACCAGACTTTCTTCCTAAAAAAGAAAACACACAGTAACAATGCATGTATTAAATTCATGATTGTGCCTCAGTGCATTATAGGTTCAGAATTGGAAAAGGCATTTTCCAGATTTTTATTGCAAAGACACATTTCATAAAATTTTGCTCCATTTCCCAAAACTCAACACACACTAATACGAAACTGCACATTTATCTTCACAATATTAAACATCAGAATGCTTTAAAACCTGTTATTGCAGTGTATAATGGCACTTATGGCTTTCCCTCAAATAGACCTCTTACATGATGTGCATAACATAAAGACACAACACAAGTATACATCTTTACATTTCTAATGCCTAAATGTGCTGTGGAAGTGAAAAATTAAATGTACTGTAATCATCGACTGGACTTGCACCAGACACTATTTGTCCCCCTCCCCATCCCTTCCTCTTCTCTTCTGGTATTTGTGGATCTATTTGTCTAAAACAGGGGTGGGGGACCTTTTTCCTACCGAGGGCCATCTCAGTTTATATTAAGTCTTCCAAGGGCCACACTACATTTATGGACACATATGATGCAACGGTTATAGGTTTTGATAATATGAAAAACCACAATTGTCGCGGTTTCACGATTACTACAAGTGAATTAAACTCCTTCAAAAACTCTCCTTTCTGTGTGAGGTTTCAGCTTCTTAGCTATTAATTCACTCACCACAAAACTTGGCCTCCTGACATTGTCTCTGTCAGTCTGTGGTCTTGAAAGCTGATTGTTGGGCACCCCAACTCCGACGAAGAGTTCATTTTATCAAAACGCATTTGTCCTTTCAGCTCGTCCAGTTTAGCATGTTTCGAGCTGTAACGACGCTCGAGACTGGCCTTCATCACTGCCAGCGTCACGCCGCAAACTAGGCAAAGTTTGCCTTTTACTTCGTCAAAGAAATCATCGTCTGTCCATTTCTCCTGGAAAACGCGGTATTTTGCATCCAACTTCCTTTCCTTGGCACCGGCCATGATGCATTTCAATTGTGAATCAATCCCCGATGTTGTCGCGCGATGGCACGTAACCTCACGTGTTGAGTTCACTGACCCTGAACCTGACTCGGACCCCCGACATGCATAGGTCTCAGTGTTATCTTAGGAAAGTAATTGCTATCGACATTTTTTATATATATATTTATTTTTATAATTGCGTGGCGGGCCTGATAAAATGGTCTCGTGGGCCGTACACCGTTCCCCACCTCAGGTCTAAAACATGGGATCTGCCCCACTGCCCTTTTGTCTATCGTTTCCTGAGGTTCTGCTTGGTGTGTATGAGTGATTTTGACTTTCAGTGTTTCCAAATGGGGAATTTAAATATGATCAAAACTCTGTCCACAAACAATCTGCAAGAAATCTTGATGTGTTTGATCAAAATTAAAATTCTGACACATTAAGGAATAAGTTCAGTTTTATTTTTTGTTTTTTTAAACTCCGAAATATCGCCAGAACTTCTGCCTAAAAGTATAACAGAGTGAATATCCATGCTTTTACCCCTTCCCACTTGAATTAGTGTAACTCCTAAATTTTTTAAGTTTGCAATGCATGACTTCAATTTGCTCAGAACTAGGCAGGAAGGCTGTTGATAAAAGATATCACCATCTTTCCAGGCCACTTACAAAGGCTCCTGTGCATTTCAGAATCTACTTCAAGATCCTCTGATCACATTCAAAGCCCTCCATGGCATTTCTGATTGTTAGTAGCTGATTGCTCTGTACCAAGATTTTTCAGATCATATGACCTTTCAGATCATATGACCTTTTGCTCTTATATGTATATATATATATATATACCACGATCCACGCTCAGTACAAAGGGAGACCATGCCCTTACCACTTTAGCTCCAGCACTACGGACTTGCCTCCGTCTGTGTGGTCAGCTGAGTCTGTGCCACATTTAAAAAACTGGCAAAATCCCGTAAGCTCATGCAGGACAACCACTGCTCAACCTGGCTTAGTTTTGGCAAGGTGCTGGAAACATCAAAAAGTCCAAACTTGTAAAAGGAATTTCAGCACACTCAGGCCTTCATCTATGTAGTGCTTCACTTTGTTCTGAGCTTTTATCAGAGTATACATGAGTCAACATTGAGCTGGCAGGTGAAAGTAGCCCGTCTCAGTCTAATCACTGGCCGTATGCAACAGCACCTGTGCACTACCAAGTGGTAGAGACTCCGCCTCTAGATGTAGAGCAGGGGCTGGAACAAAATAAAAACAGAAAAACATATGTAAAATCAAGTTCCTTCTAAATTAGCTGCATTTTTTAATATATATATAAATTTGTTGCTTGTGATTCCTTTTGGTTTTATTTTTCTTTTAATTCTGTTATGTTTTTCATATATCTAGAGTTGAGTATCTTTTTCCATATTATACACTCCACAATTACCTGTTTCCATGCTGATTTATTATACATTTTTATTATTAACTGAATTATTTAAACTATTTATTACAAAGAAAAGTGAAAGTGTTTCTTGAGCTCTCCAGCTGGACGACAAATGTCCAGGATCGGTACTTCCCAATAACATCAGACAGAGCACTGAGCTATTCTAAAGTCTCAAATTGTCCTCCGAAAGTACATGAACTCTCCATGCTTAAAAGTGGTACCAAGCATGCTGTTACATCATCTTCCACAGAACAGATACTGCATCAACTAGTATGGAGGATACTTTTGTTTTATTTGACCCAATTTGGGAGTTCTCCAGTTTGATTCCCATGAGTAATCCTAATACCCCGGGGGGAAGTTACACATCAAAAATAGTCAAAACAAGCCAATTTTTTTAATATAACCCAATATCACGATCACAATTTGCCTCAGGGGGCTCCCCAGATGGACAGACGTGCAAAAGAAGTCGTGTGCAGAAGAGAGAAGAGGAACCAAGCTTGGCCACATCTAGACAAAAATACTCAGGTGCAAAACAAATCAGTAAATTTGTTTCTCTTTCTGTGAGGGCAAATTTTGATCTACAAGATCTTCATCAAGAGTGTACAGAACTGATCAACATATAAATAACAATATAGACCATCCGTATGACAAAATGATACACTGAATGAGAACATTTGTAAAGAATGGAGCAGGAGGACGTTAGCGGCATCCGTGTCTAGACTACACAAAAACACAAATATCGAAAGTGAAGTGCATCATTCACACAGATAAGAGAATGAACAAAAAGAGGGGCAGAGAGACGAAGAGGAGACTGAATCTTCTGGAGAGTGGAAATCCTTGTCCAACATTTGGAGTGTGGACAGTGAGGAGAGAGAGGTCCCAAAATGGTTGATGGTCTAGCCCCGAGAAGCTTCAGTTTAAGGGAAAGAGGAAGGGAAGGAGAGAGAGAGAAAACGAAAGAGAGCAGTGTTTGTGGGACACAAACAACAGAGGGTTATTAAGACGTAGTGCCTCAAAGTTAATATTATTCTCATCTGCAGGACAATTGGCCTAAATTATACATTGAAACTGAAAATAAGAAACCAATTGAAAGTTCAGGCAATGAGATGACTTTTGAGTTTGGATTTAAAGGCCACAAAAGAGTCAGACTGTCTGATGTCCATAGAAAGCTTATTCCAGAGGATGGAGGACACGATGGGAAAAAGCTCTGTCCTGCTGACTTCTTTTTCACTCTGAGGGCAGACAGGAGCACTATATTCTGAGAGCGGAGGGCCCTGGATAGAATAAAACGTTTTAAGAGATCAGACAGGTAGGAGGGGCATGTCCATTTACAATTTTGTAAGTCATCAGAAGCACCTTAAAGTCTAATCTGATGTGGACTGGGACCCAATGAAAGAAATCTTAAACTGGTGTATTATGGCCCAATTTTCTGGTTTTAGTTAGAATTCTTGCTTTAGCTTTTGCAACCATTTGAAGACTTCTTGGCAGGTCTGAAAGTTAACAATAATCCAGTCTTGATGATACAAAGGTCTTGGAGAACTTTTTAATGTGCTGGTCAAAAAAAATGGGATGTAATAATGTATGGTCAAGAAGGGCTCATCAGCATCTCAGTTTTTTCTGAGTTTAGGAGCAAGAAATGACATACAGTTTTTCACAGCAGACAAGCAGGCCTCTTATTTAATAATTTCAACTGATAAACTATCTTTATAAAAAAAAACAACATACAGCTGGCAGTGGAAATTCATTCCATAATTGTGTATAAATTGGTCTAGAGTTGAGATGTGTAGAGAGAAAAACAGAGGGACGATAACAGAGCCCTGAGCTACTCCATATTTCATACCAGAAAATATCAGTGTCAAATTATTAAAGGAAACAAACTGTGTTTTTTCAGAGTGGTGAAGCTGTGACCACGCAAGTGCCAGGACAGAGATCGTGTATACAAAATACACTGATCAATAGTGTCAAAAGCTGCTCTGAGATCCGATCGTACAAGCAACAAGGTGGAATCTGAATCTATAGTAAGGTAATCATTACAAATTTAGTAAGCACACCTTTTGTGGAGTAGCAGGTCCCGAGAACAGGTCGAAATAGCGGGAAAAGATTAGGCTACTATTCAATGTATGGTCTCAACGTTGTTGAGACACCACTTTCCGGTACTTTTGAAAGGACTGGAAGATTAGAGACTGGTTAATAGTTATTTAAAGACCCCGGATCAAGGTGTGTTTTTCTTAAGTAGAGATTGAACCACAGTTAGTGGTACAATGCAGGTCATAGTAGCTCCAGTGAAATCTATTACATTACAAAGCTTCTCGCAGAGCCTGCGGAGTAAATGATCACACATGTTCCAGTGCTGAATTGAAGGGAAGCAGCGTAGTTTGCATAATTAGTATGATAGAAGAATGTGAGGAAAGAAAGAAAGTTATGAAAACATTACTAAAAGTTGGTGGAGGAAGACAGAGTCACTTCTGGATCAGCAACAATAACTGGCACCATGATAACGAAATTTATCAGGATTTTTCATGGGAATGAAAAAACATCAGAGGATTTACGTCTGTTATTTTCCCGGAGATGTGTTCCAGGAAAGGGAAGGAGACGAGAAACCCTGCTGCAGCTTGCAGGATCACATACAGGAAGGACACAGTGCATGGTGGAAGGTTACATGGTAAACTGATAGCTCAAATTATATATTAAATCTTAAAACCTCCTCAAAATTATATCTGGCATGAACTGGAGATGTGTGTGAGGATTACTGTAGTCATACAGATTTCTCTAGTCAATACCCTGGCAGCAACTGAGAAACAGTTTATGCAGTAATTAAATCTTAGCATTTTGGACTAATATTTCCAGTCTACAACCACATTACGGGCTCTGTGCGGGTGTATGTATGTATGTATGTATGTAGGCACAGTGGTGGCTCACAGTGACAATGCCAACATTTACATGTTTGCCATGTTTTCTATCTTACTTCAGAGTGTCAGAAAGCTAATAACTGCTATTGGCACAAAACACAAATGGCAGCTACATTACACCATTTCCCATTCAGGCAACAAAGTCAGCTCATATTTGTGTAACCACAACTACGTCACTTTAAACATTGACTGGATTTATTGTTTTTTCTAGGTTAAGGTTTCGGAAGAGACATTATCAGATCTATATGAAAAGCATCAGGCACAGTGTAGGTGACTGTATATTATTTGATGTAAATAAAGATTAGAAAAAATGACTTGGAAATATTATTAGCATTTTAATGAAGTCATTAGTGTGCAAACACAGCTGCCCTCTTGTTTCACAAGTAAGTCCTACAAGTTGTGATCTTGTGATCATTCCCAAAGTGAGAAAGCTCTTTAAATCTAATGTGTAATTCCAGAGGTTCACATGGCTCACTATCTGTATTTCATGCAGCTGAGAACGTCATACACACCTGAAACATCACATAAAATAATAAAATCTGCTATTCTACATGTTTCCAATAGATATGTGAGGGGTTTTATGGAATCACAATAAACTTATTGATAACTTAATTTTTAGATGAGCTCAATTACCACTTTTTCGGAGCCTTGTTTTTCAGCATGCCGGCAAATTTTTGCTTCCACTCATCACCACGTCTACTGTATGCATGTATTTTGCTTGCTCAACACCACGATGCCTCTTTGTTAAGAATCATGTGTTTCCGCTTTACTTGGTGATCCACATACTATGACGCAAAAACAAAAACTATGGCGCTGAACAGGTTAACTATCAAACTCGTTCGTGGAAAAATCTAGTATTGTGAATAATGTTGGAAGTGGAACATGACACAGAACATCACAGTGAAGAAATAACAAGAAAATCACTGATTTCATGAGACAAAAGAGAGGCCCTACTTCACCTTGTATTATTTTACGGCTCAATGTGAGATATTGATCATGTCAGCTGGTCACGTGAGGTCTATCTATCTATTTGTCGATCTATCTATATAAATATATTTGTATATATGTGTGTTTGTGTGTGTATGTATGTACATATATATGTGTGTGTGTGTGTATATATTACACACACACACACACATATAGTATTATAGTATATGTACTTGTATATAAGCTACTATAGAGTTTACTGCACCGAATCCCTGTGTGTACTTAAAATGAAAAATCATTATTATTTACTATTATTTATTTACTATTTATTAATTGAATCTAAACTAGGTGTAGGCCCGCGGGTCACTGGAATATTGCTAGGCAAATTTATGGTTTTGAGTGGGTTTCCCTTTAAAATATTTGGCTGAAAATATCATAGGGATTTTTTTTTTTACCCCAGAATTATGTAAATACTGACTGGTCCGTGTGTGTGTGTGTGTGTGTGTGTGTGTTTGTGTGTGTGTGTGTGTGTGTGTATGAAACGTGCTTTTCTATTTTTCCAATAAATGATGAAAGAACACTCTAATTTCAACCAGGGAGCAAAGATGAAAAACACACTGCAGCTAGAGTAAATTTGTTTCATTTTGATGATAACCATTTGTTATCTTTATTAAAATCACAATCAACCACAGGAGGGATCCCGGACCGGATGCTTGACGCAAAGTCTTAATTCCGTGTCTGCTGCAGGGGGGTATTGGGAAATCCCTCCAGTCTGAAGTATATAAAATGACAGCCCATCGCACTGACAGAGCAACTGCCTCTGGCCCTCTCGGCATCACTCAAGACTCAACAAGTGCCTCCCCGCAGCGCAACATGCCCTCTACACTCAGTAAGTGATCCGCATCCTGTGGTGCGCACGTTTCCTGCGTTTCTTCCTCTTTCCGTTGATTCACGCTTTCCCTCTCCGCACAGACGCGTACTTGCTGTCTGCAGTGATGCTGGCTGCTCTGCTGCTGTGCGCCCCAGGAGCTCCGCTGGAAGACGCGCCCACCGAAAGCCCGGCAGGTGACCCCTCAGGTGAGGAGGAGCTGGACTCCTCTGACCTGCTGAGCAACTTAGAGGTCTGGGACAAGATCCTTCCCACAACCAAGCGCCACGAACAGCAGGTAAGTTAACTTCCGTCACTGATCATGTTGGGGTGTTGAGGTTAGAGCGGCCTGAATTTTGTAACATAGTTATATGCAAATGTATATATATATTTATATAATTATGATAATTCTGGACATTTTTCCCTAGAGGTTTTTATTTTATTTTAAATCTAATCTTGGAAAAACACAGCTCACCTGGTATTTGGACTTAGACTGAGATACTGGAGCTGAATTGTTATCAGTGGTGAAAAAAACCACATCTGCACACTGAAATCCATGTAAAAGTAATGTTTATCATGTTAAACATAGATAATCATGTTAACATGACTTTTGCACAGATCTGGCTGTGCGGATGTGCTTTCTTTTTCACTGTTAAATTATAAATCTACTAATTTCTTTCAATTTGTGGTACGTTTCTTATCAAGGTGCGCCTTACCTTTTTTTGCCATATTTTAAAAATAAATTAAACCAACTTGCTTGGGGTTTAAAGGTTTAAATACTTGTGAAAGGTGCTTGAGCCCAAATTGATGCTGATCCAGGTTTTAAAGGGTTAAGCTGTTGTATAGGATGGTATAAACCGTCAATATGCGAGTAAAGAAGTGGCATACTGATACACTTTGGTTTCTTATTTTGCAGTGAATATTAACATCAGTCTTGTTTTAATGTGATATGGATGGACATGTGTTAGGCAATTCATTGTTCTTCAGATAGGCTGGGTGTCCTTTTTTCTTAAAATGACAAATATACAGCTTTATTTAAAGGACATCATTAATTTAAAAAAAATACTGGGAAAAAGCTGTCTCAAGTTTGGGGGAGACTCGTGTACTAGCATGACAAGGTTGGTATCAAATGATATCTTAGTTTGTCTGATTTCACAAGATGCCACTATGAGCACCACTGCATCTTAAAGACAGTCATGTTGGCCTCCAGTGATTTTCGTCAGGAGTCAGGCTCTGCAGGGGTCTGCAATTGTATTCGGGTGGCCACTCCTGGAGCAGGTGTCTGATAAACCAAATTCTTGACCTCCATCCTTCTCTTTTATCATTTCTCCTTGTTCAGTTTGAAGATGAGTTCCAAAATGAGGTGAAATACCATTTTCTGGATCACTACAAAATCTCGTCTCTCCCAGCTTACTGCCCCCCCTCCAACTTCAGCAAGGTAACGTGTCTCCGCTCGTCAGCCTGTTACACTGACAAAAGAAACTGGGTGATGAGGTTAACTTGAGCACTGACGGGGACTTTCTTTCGTCTCTCCAGGAGGCATGTCTCCACAGGTTTGTCTCAGGCCTGCTCACCTACAGCGTTCTTCTCAAGCACGTGGAGAAGGAGTACCCCGGCAGCCTGATCTGCTCAGAGGTCAGACGCTTCAGCGTCATCCTGATCAACCAGATCAAAGAAAAGGTGAGTCTGAGATGCTGCATACTCTTCTTTCAAATTTCAGTTTGTTGCTGCATTAATAGACTTTAATGGCCTTTGTATTGGCCTTGCTTTTGTCTTTGCTTTTTTTTTTTTAATCTGACTTACTTCTTCATTACCTTTTCCACCAGAGGTGGGAAATGTATTTAGATATTTTATTTCAGTGAAGCAATATTTCACCTACTTTGAAGAGGGGCTGCAACTACCATTTGTTTTCTCTGTTGATTCATCTGTTGGTTATTTTCTCGATTATTAGATTGGTTGTTGGGTCTTTAAAATGTCAAAAAATGGCGAAAAACGTCCATCAGTGGCTCCCAAAGCTCAAGGTGACGTCCTCAAATGTCATGTTTTGTCCACAAGCCAAAGATATTCAGTTTATTGTCACAGAGGAGTAAAGAAACCAGAACATATTCACATTTAAGAAGAATATCAACTTTTTCTTTAAAAAAATCTCAAAAAGAATAAATGTACCAAATTATTTGACACTTAATTTGGTAGAAGACAAATAATCTGTTAATCTTTGCAGCTCGACTTTGTAGACTGTTAGGTAGTTGGCAAAGCTACATACTTCATCAATTTTGTATGTAATTTTCAAAGTAACTAGTCATTGCAGCTAGCAAATATATGTAGTTGAGTAGAAATGACATCATCTTCAGAAATGTTAGGAGTGGAAAAAGCACTGTTTGGAAATACATCAATAAAGTACTTCAAAATGGTACAGCTCATTAATTGAGAAAATGTACGTGGGTTCATCCCACCTCCAGTTATACCTTAATTAGGTATTTGTCCTATTTTTAAAAAAATAAATTTTTAGGTTTACTATTATGATAGAGGACTGCTTAGTCACATCACATCACCGTCACTTCTGCCCACAGATGAAGAACCCTGAGCGGGTGACGGCAGTGACCAGCAGCCAGGAGGCGCAGCTGCTGAAGGCCCTCGAGAACCCCAACACTTTCCACAGAAAGATGACTGCACACAGCATCCTGCAGCAGCTCCACTACTTCCTCCTCCACGGCAAAAGACAAATTGCTAAAAGAGAGAGGACCAGAGGAAGTTCGGTCTTCAGGACGATGGAACCTGTCAGTTTCTACCAAACGCTGAAGAGATGAGAGTATTTAAAACCAGTTATGGCGAATACCTCAGGGAATTTGTGTGGCGTAAACACTGCAACTGTCGTCACACTTGGGTGGTTTTTGTTTGTTTTTTTATGGGAGGGTGATGAAAATGAATGCTGAGTGCAAAAACTGTATTTACAGTATAGTTACAATCTATGATTGTGTACATCCTAAAGGCCTCATGGCAACAGTCCACTGTCGCATAACTTATTTAACCTATTTATACTTGGTGAAAAGTGTTATTTATTGGTTATGGGAAAACCCATGATTGTGGGCATCCTACACTAAAAAATATTTTTTATTTATGATTCTAGTGTTGATTAATGCATTGTTAGGACTGCATTGCTTTTTATACAAGAAAACATTTTTTGTGAAGTAATAATACAACATATCTTTGTGAACAGTGAGCTTACACCAACAGTATTCTTAATTATTTATTCAAAATTACATTTATTTATTTACAACTATTAATGTTATTAAACTGAATTTGTTATTGATTTAATTAAAGTGGGATGACACGTGACCAATTGGTGATTGGAAGAAATAAAAATGTATTTGTCAAAATATAAAGCAAGTTTGTTCATTTCGACAACACACACAAGAAGTGTCATTGCAGGGTTGCCTCATATCTTAAACCTGTATGTTATTGAATGACTCTGACCTGTCTCCTTATGTACGTGTTTCATAAGAGACTTCTCACACTTGAGGAGAAAAACAACAACAGAAAAGTGTTGATGTAATAATCATTATTTCAGAATTTTGTCTGGATTTTTCGTCATTTCTTTCAGCAGATTTTCAACCATTTTTTGCAATCACGCCCCAGTATGGTTGTTTTAAAAGGAACAGTGCTAAGAAATAAGTTTCATCTAGAAGTGAGGATTGCAGATTGAAACCAGCCGAAACTTCTCCTGTGTGCCAAACACGAAATCACGGTTAGAATTCCCTGTTTTCATTGCTCATCAGGTTTGTGCAGAGAGTCGAATTATCCCCAGAGGTCTCCCAAACACACGCACCCAGCGATTTACACAGCTAAAACACTAAATAAAGCCATTTAAAGTTGAAAAATTAGTGTTTTCCAAACGCTGTCTCCCTCGTCACGGAGGGAGCGCGAACTACAGCAACCAACACGAAAATGCAAAGGAATGGCCCTTTCTAGAGCCGCAGTGACATGACGGCGAAACGTGAATTTATCGGACGAGGACTTGCTAATTATTTAGATTATTTAGGGCTCAGATTATTTAGAAGACAACATAGTAATTATATTGTATTCCATTTATGCCAGTATATGACCTTACATCCTACACACCGGACATTAAATATTTAGTATCAACGCGACCCTTCATGAGACAAGAGTGACATTTCTTTATGGATTTATTCTCAGCAATCTTAAATTACAAATAAAAAGAGAAGGAAAAACTTGGAATGAATGGCATATCCAAACATCGCTGTCACACGTTCCCAACAAAACACAGACACAGAGTCCAGTCAACACTACATCACTTCAGGACGACGTCTTGATTCCAGCTCGTTAATCCAAATATCTTCTGTTCATGGAGCCGACGACCTACGCGTGTGTGGCCGTAAACGGTACGGCCACACATCACGATCATTCATTACTTCTCTGACGTTGGACAACATGAATGTTAAAGGAGAGCGAAGTGAAAAATAATGTCCATTTCCTGGATTTCCAATGACAGCTGGGTCACGTGGTCTTGATGATGGGGGGGCGGCTGTGTGGAGACATTCTTTAGCCCCATAACAAACTACAGGATTTAAAAAAGAAAAAAAGGTTAAACTCAACTCAAGAAACTCATTTCCAGCTGCAAGTTATAAAAAAGTATTTGAGTCATCATACTTAGCACGCTTACTACTACAGCCAAAAATAGTTAAGATTTAGACAAAAGGATGTGCAACATCTACAGGTGTAAAATGTTTAGGAGTGAAATCATCATCATCATCGTCATCATCAGGGAAGTTTACAGTAAAAAAAGAAGGAAATATAAACTGGTTGAGCTTTGTTTCTTACAAGCCAACTGTGCAGTTCACTCATTATGGAGTGAAATCCAAAAAGATAAACCTGCAGACACTGAAGTACACAGCAGGAGGAGAAACTGAAGATTCTCGTAAAGATGTTGGCTCCTTTTTTTTTTTTTTTTTACATTTCATGACACACTTTGTGACTGTGTGAATATTTGCGTAGCTAGTATTACAAAACTGAGATTTTCATGATACAACCATCTCTTTTAGTTGGACAAACATTGTATTCCTGTGCTCTACGACTACTGTGAAAAAACTTTTTTTTTTTTCAAATAAAAGTATGTGTAAAAAGTATTCCTTTTCAAATTACTAAAATAAAAGGGAAATTTTCCATCAAGCTGATTTTCAATAAAGTAGATAAGCAAACATACACAGTATGATAACAGGCTATTTTTATATTTATTTGCATATCGTCTATTTGTATATCTCTGCAACCCTTCAGTAGCTGTATGTCAGCATATATTTTTTCTCTGATTTTATGTATATGTCATCCTTTTTTTTCAATAAAAATTTAATATTGTGCATTGGAGACTTTGAGTAAAAGGGGAAAGTAACTTTTAGATGTTTGTAAGTGTTTTTTTTTCTATGTAAATTAAAAATATCAGACAGAAAATAGCAACAATCTTAAAAAGATGCGGCTTAATAATTTCCCCTTTGAAACTATGAAAAACAGTAATGTCAAAAAAAATTTAAACTTTTAATCTTTATCAAATTCTCTACACTCTCAAAACGTACATCACCGCGTGTGTAATTACAGTCTTCACTTTCCTGCCAGTAATTAAAACAGCCACCAGTTTACAGTTAGCTCAACTATTCAAAGAATACAGGAAATATGTCTCTGTGGTGCAAAGCTGTGAAAACTCCCTTTTAGTTTCACATTTCACACCATATTATGTGCTGCTTTTGACACCACATACAGTATATAACTGTACAGCAAGCACAAATTTCACACATTTCTGTCCTCACCTCAACACTGTGGGTTCAGGCATTCCTGGATCTGCTCCTCGTTTAAAACCTGTGAATCAAAAACCAAAATGAAGAATTTTAACATGCGGGTTTAAACTGTACAAAAGAAATACGATGTAAATGTTTGACACAGCAAAAACAGAATCAAGTTCGTCCAAAATACTTCATTACGACTAGCTGCAAGAATCTAGTAAAGAAAATCATATTAGATATATAGTACGGCCCACAGCTTGGAAGTAAATACATCTGACCAACTGAATTTGTGACTATTCACTTGTAAATGTTCTCTCAGCTGACAGTTGAGTTTTTCTTTTTCACTGACTCATTTCAGTTTGTCAGCAGTTATCAATGCATCAAACTTGCAGATTTCATTTCTGTGGAGGGCCTGAAGGGCCCTGGTATTCACATGCAGCATATCCGATTACTGCCTCCACCTCACACACACAGCAAAGGGACAAAACACTCATTTCTCGAATATTTTTTTCTGGCTTCATTCACAGGTCATCAGCAGGGTCATCTATGATGCAACTGATTCTTGAGAAAACGACAAGAGATTCCTAGAAAACTTAAACGAACTTCAACTGACTACTCCCTAAATCTAGGGGTTTGTCGTGAGTAAAAATCTTCAAATCCTCACATCAGAAAAGTTGAGACCTATAAAAGATTGGAATTTTTATTTTACTGATTTATCACCAAAAATAACTTAATTGATAAGTTGTTTCCAAGCTATCAGGTCACGATTGAATGAAATATGCAGCTTCATTCAGACTGTGGCGCAAGAGCAAGAAATGATGTTAACATAATTCAGTCCTCAAGAAGTAACTGAGTTGCATAAGAGGAGCGCGTGTTCAAAAAAGGGAGAGACAGGAGAAAGTATGACGTCAGCATTGGTGTTTCCAATATGCTGAAGTCAGAGAAGATTCACTTACAGAGGGCAACTCCACCGGCTGTGACGCCAGAAATGCAAAAATCTTAACTTCCCCATTTTTACTCTAAAACCAGTATTTTAGTGCATTTGACACAAAAAAATGTGCCCAGTCAGGTATTGGTGTAAAATTATTCATCTTGTAAGTCCAACTGCACAGGAATTATTTCTCAAGTAGTTCAAAATCAACTATATTCAACTTTTTTTTTGGCCAAGCAGACGGGAACTTGCACAGTCATTCAAAGTTATCTCTCCCTCTTTCACATGCGAGTATCAGAGCTAGAGCTCATGCATAGTTTCAGCATCACATTTTTGCGGTCATTAATTGATTCAAATGTTCACCCACGTATTTATATGATTTTCACCTCAAAACTCATTGTACTAGGGGTTGACAGATATTGGTTTTTCAGGGCTGATACAGATATCAATTGTTAGTAATTAATTAGACCAATAACCGATATTTGGAACCGTCGTGCATTTACAGTAAAAGTCTAAATCTTAATATGCCAAAATTCAGAGTTTGAATTATAACTCCAACACAAATCTCTGTTTATATGCCTTTAGCAAATGTTTAATTAAATCTATCATTTTCAACATCATGTACAGCAAGTTTTCAGTAGCTTTTTTTGTTGTTGTTTTAAGTCAAGTGAAAATTTGAATAAAAGAATAAAATTAACTCCCTGGGTTTTCCCCAGTTCCTCCCATGCTGACACTTTCTTTGCACTTTTTAATTGATTTATTTAATCTGTATAAATCTGTAAAATGCAAATAAAGACAATCTTCAAAATGCCAAATATTGGCCCAATAGTTTCAAAGCTGAACTCTACAACCGATTAAAATAGCTACTAAAACTGACTTGGGACTGGAAACCGTGTTGACTTATAATTTCTTATGAGTTATTCATATAATATGTGCAATTATTACCGGTATGAGCTCACATTTACAACTAACAACCCACCCTGGAGAAGAAAAAGTCTCATAAAGCTAGTTTAGCTGAAGGCTAGTGTGCTAAGCTAACTGGCTAACATTAGCGAGGCATGTCTCCTCAGCACGCCGTGTCCCCCCTGCTCCTGTCGGAATACTGACCGAGGTACAGCACGGTTGGGATAAAACCCCATCGGATGACAAACTGGCCGCACTGGAACAGCTGCTGCAGCCGCTGTTTGGTCTCTTTGCTCAGTTTAGCCATGTGTTTATCCCGAACAGCGAGGACGCTGCTGACACCAAGGACGAGGAAGAGGAAGTGACGTAGAGGAATTGCTGTTAACTGACCTCATGCTTCCTCTGTCACAGAGTGCCACCTCGTGGACAGACGTGTAACTGCAGGTCACGTTCTGAATTTAATAAATGCCATTAAAGCTGATGTTAAGCCCAAAAGCTAATATATATTATGTAATAAATTAACTTGATAACAACATCAGACACATTATTAGGAAAATATTTTTAAATTATATTATATAAAACATATCATAAAGTTAATACAATTAAGGAATGCTATTTGATATTTATCATGAGAATATTTTTATTTATATATTCAAGAATATTTTGGCAATCATTTCAGAACTGGATATCTGAACAGCATCCTCACGTAGCTATTTTAAATTATTATGACATAAAACTAGGGGTTTAAATAAAATAAATCAATAAAATTGGCCCAAGTTTTTTACAAGTTTTGTCATTAATATTAGGCATGCGTTTACATTTATTTTTTGCTTTGTTTTTATTGTTACTTCATTTTTTAAAAGCACCAGAGTGCATAAAACATGATTAATCACAACCTAATGACAATTAATGACAGTTTTCACAAGTAAATATTTGAAACCTGAGCAAATTGGTTGAATTTCTTTCAAAAACATAGGAAAAAGGCAACTTGGGGAGAAATGCCCCGCAAATTGCAAGAGATAAATAAAAGGTGATACGTTTTATTTGATGATCCAAGAATGGGGAAAATAATAATAATAAATATGTTTAGAATTTTAAATGTAGAATTATGTAAGAGAAAAATAGACACTACATAGCACTTTTTATAGGTCATTTTCTATTTTTCTTTTTTACCAATCCACTAAGCTCTTCATACTAATTGAATTAAACCACCACACACCTTTCTCAAGCAGTAGTGCTGAACAGCTGTCATAAACAGAAATAATAGATATCAAACAATATTTGTTTTAAAATTCTGAATTCATCTTTGTAATGTTTGGTGATGCTTTCCAGCAGAGATACAAAATGATCGAGTACACGAGTGAAATATAGAAACACTTTATTCCCAGAAGTTGTAGCAGTGAGTTATCTTCATACAGAGAAAGGCCAATATAAACCGACTAATGTACAACAGTATGATGTACAACAGGAGCTTACCCATTCATATTCGGTAAACCCGCATACAGAAACACGATGATTGTTATTGTTCCACCAAGCTATGGACACTCAACAGCTCTGGTACACAGATGACAGAAAACACATTTGCTGGAGGGTGGGGCAGCTTGATTTAGGACATCAACTGTAGCAGATTGGTGGAGTTTAATTCCTTTTTTGGTACTAGAGAATATCACCATGTCTTGGGATTTGATGACGAAGTGAACAACAAAGAGGGACAGAGGAAACACATCACCAAAGTACCACAAACAGCAGGAATGGTGGGTGGATCAGAGGAGGAAAGATGCCTTGTTGCCCACACACACATTCCCACTGCAGAACACACAGGAACAGATTTAGTAGCAGTTTTGGATTTCAACATCTTTACTCAGTGGTACCTCTGTGCAAGTAAGTGGACTTTGTATCTGTCTTGTAGAAATCCATACGGAACAACAAAGCGCATCTCTATCACAGGAAAATACCACAGTTGGAGAGTTAATCCTCACTTGTTCATTTTAAGAAAATACCAAAGTTGAAAACGCAACTCATTTGCTCTTTCAAGTGCAAAATTCAATACTTAACAAATCATACACACCCACCATCCCCAAAATCTAAACTGTCTTTGTCATTTGTCAGAAGTAGGAGTTTTATTTTTGCCATTGAATAAACGGCAATTCAGGAAGGTGCTAGAAAGAACGAGAGGGAAGGACACAAATATTGCTTCTCCATCATGATGACAACACTGTGCGATTGTAAACATAAAAAGTACAGATTTTTTTATCATACTGGCTGATTATTAGTGGTCATTTTTCTGACATTTTAGGGAAGAATGCAGATTTTCTGTCAAGGAGCACAGCTGTAACTGCTGACAAAAGAGAGAAATTGTCCCAAAAGATGGAAAACACTGAATAGGGGAGATTTGTATTGCTATGGTAAGGGATCTATTCATTAAAAAGTAGAAACATTTTTTTCAACTTGGAGAATCATACCTTTTCATCATATCAATCAGCAGCCTTTATTCTAAAAACAATTGTACATACAAACACACAGTACACGCACTCAAGCATGCTCACACATACTCAACATCTGCCCTCTCACAAACCTGGGCAAGGTCAGGGTGGACGTATGGAAAAGCCATGCAGGGCAACAAATGCCGATTAAAATACTTTCCAAATACTTTTCCACACAGTTTTTTTTTTAGTAATAAGTTTTAAGTACACCCATTTACAAACAGCTGCTCTGCGTCAGAGTGCAGTTTTGTCCTGGCACGACTTCACAGCAACAGTGCACTACTAAAAATCAGTGGCTGGAAGTGATATCCCTGACATCCCGGCTCCATCAGGCCCAGAGGAGAGCTGACAGAACTCCGGATGTCTGAGTGGAGCTGAGCAGCCGGCCGCTTCACAGCACAGACAATCAAAGACGTTAAAATGGAGCGACGAGGGAACCAGCAGGGGTGTTTGTTCATGTGGTCCGTTGTGGTTGGCATGGCTTGGAGTTCCAGGTCACAGGTACAGGGTCACAGGATCAGAGGCGACGGTTCAGGTAGTCAGAAGTCACAGAGGGTTCAAAGGTCAGAGCCAAGGTGCACGCTGATGCTAGGAGAGCGTTGCGTGTGGTTTGGCGCCGGACTCAAGTACCCCAGCCCATCCTCCTGCAGGCTGCAAGAATAGCGGCCAACTTCGGAGGCCGTGTGGTTGCTGGAGGGAGGGGCGATGCCGCTGGCCACCTGCTCAAAGGAGCGGGAGAAGACGGCGCTGGCGGTGCGCGTCAGGCTGGTGAGAGCTCCTGCCTTGGGCACTGATTGGCTGGAAGTGAGCGTCAGTCGCTTGACAGACAGCTCTGCGTTCTCGCTGGCGGCCCGGCCAGTTGTTAGAGGGCCCGTCTCCTTGTCCTTGTCCTTGCTGGAGCGCCCGCCGAGCCGACACTTCTTCATGGCCTTGGCCCCCAGGTTCAACGTGGTGACGCTGTTGCTAATAGTGATGGTGGGTGGGGTCATGTCAGGGCCCACCCCGCCAGGCCACACCCCTTCATCCACCTCCGAAATATCCATCAGCTCATCCGGGGAACCCAGATCCACTGCGTCTATGAGACGGACAGACAGACGGAGACAAAACAAGCACTGGAATAAAAAACAGGAGCACGGAGAAGGAAAAATAACCAACTCATCTGTCATCCAGCCCATCTGATGAACGAAATGATTAAGATTAATGTAATTTAAACACAATATTCAGTGTTTTGAATTTGGGAAAAGATACACTTCACAAAAATTTAAGTGCAACACGTTTGTTTTTGGCTCCCATTTTTCACAAAGTTCTAACATATTTATGCACTCAATCGACATTTTTTTCTCATATTTTGGGAACAAATTCATTAAAATCTGTCTAAGTGAGAACTTCTCTATTCTCAAGTCCACCTGACAGGTGTGGCATGTCAGGATACTGATGAGGCAGCATCATTTTTGCCTGGGGATAGTCAAAATAAAAGGCCACTCTAAATTGGTGATTTGATCACATAACTCAATGCCACAGATATCCCAAGTTTTGAGGGAGCGTGCCAATGGCATGCAGGCTGCAGGAATGTCCACCAGAGGTGTTACCCCTTGAACTCAATGTTCATTTCTATCCCAGCACATCCAATCGGCCTCACAACAGCACAAGGCAGTTGCGTTGACAAACTGATTATCAGGTCAAGACCCTGGTGAGGATGCCAAGCATGCAGATGAGCTTCCCTGAGACAGTTTCAGACTGTTTGTGCAGAAATGTGTTGGTTATGTAAACCATTAGCTGCACAGCTGTTCGGATGGCTGGTCTCAGACAGTCTTGCAGGTGGAGATGCTGGATGTGGAGGTCCTGGGTTGGTGTGATTTCACATCTGCTGTTGTGAAGCCTGTTGGACGTAGTGCCAAATTACCAGAAACGACTTTGGAGATTGCTTATGCTTGTATAATAAACAGTCAGTTCACGGGCGACAGCTCTGGTGGAAGTTCCTGCAGTTAGCACACCAGCGGCACGCTGCCTCAAATTTTGTGACGTCTGTGACATTGTGTTGTGTAATTAAACTAGACATTTTTGTAGCCTTTTATTGTGACCATTCCAAAGCATCAGCATCTCGATATGCAACACCTGTCATGTAGATGGATTGTCCTGGAAATATAAAGTGCTGCCTAACTGAAATCTGCAACCAAAACTTGAGAGAAATATATGATTTTTTTGAAGTGCAAAAAAAGTCTAAGACCTTAAAGTTAAACCTGTGAGAAATGGGAGCAAAAATGAAAGTGTTGCATTTAAACTCTTGTTCAGTATATGTCGGGCTGGATGACAGAGGAGCTCTATCACTGTCCAGCAGGTGGCGCCTTCACACAGTAAACCTCAGCTAACGGGGACATCTCGCCACCTGACATGAGACATTGTGAGTTCAGTATACAGCCCAGCACACAGATTAGTTTAACCAGCAGCACTGTGAGACAGTGAGTGTTTTTTGGCAGAGGAATGCATGTTTTGTCCCAAAGGCAGGAGAGGACAGAGTCTAAGAGCGTAAGCCTAGGAAAGACCACAAAGGGAGAGTAGAGGAGGGCAAACAAAGGCACAAAACCCTAAATGCACGCATCTTTGCCAACTCTAAAGACATACATAAACATCTGTCCTGCTCTGTTCAAGGCATGCATCCACACCCCTGTGAGTGGCCAACCACCTGCATGTGCACAAACACAGTTTTGACCTGATGCTATCACAGTAACAGAACCTGTAAATAGCTGGTGATCAGATAGATAGGCAGGTCCTTGTCAGATCTGTCACAGTCACATTTAGCCTGTTCAGAACAGTCATCAGATACAAGTCTGACTTCAACACTGAGAGCATCTTTTGCTTCAGATTATTCAAGACCTGCATATCTTTCCTCAGCTCTTAGCTACCAGTCAGAAGGAAGTGATCTGTCTCCAGGTGCAACCCAGGAGTATGTGTCGAGGCGTACCAAGGTGTGCTGTAAGAGACCCAAAAGCTTACTGATCTCTCCAGCAAAAAATAGAAAAAAAACCCCCACAGGTGTTATACCCCTAAATAACACTGTAAGAGCACAGCCTCACAGTACAGACACAGCTGACAGAGATCATATCTGGGCTTCATAATTCAAGGTTATCAGGCTTTTTTTTTGTTATCAGTGACCTCAGAGTGACTTTTACAGAATGAGATACAGCGAGCAAGAGTTTGCAGACTTATATCTACAGTATGTGTTTCATATCTATTGACAAATGTTCATAAAGGTACTTTTATAGCTGTTGTGCTGTTCCTTGTTTAACTGATGTTCTGCTGTTAATAGGTCCCACTTAATTTTGCTCAATGTAAAAACATCACATCATCTTGACTCTGGGATTCAGCCAAGCATATTTCATCTTTATGCATTTATTATTAGGTTATTGATCTGTTATTCGGTTAAATAATTAATTTCAGGGAACTCAGCAGGAGATCTTCATGAGGAAGCTTTAGCCACAAAGGAGAGAGTAGATGAATGAGTGACGTTGGATAGACAGATGAGAGGAATAGTGCAATTAGGCGAAAAGAGGATGTTGGAGCCCAGTGTAAAAAGGTAAAAAGGGAAGTCATCATGCAGCTTTTTAGACAACGCCCCAACACACGGTTACCTAGGTTACCCCAAGACTGGGGCAGGGGGAAGGAGGGGCAGGACCTTAGTACTGGCTCCTCCCTGTGGAGGCCGACCCAGAACCCTCATTCTCCACCATTCGCCTCACAGACTTCTGCCTCCTGACCTCCTGAACCCGCGTGCCGGAGTCATGGCCTCGGGAATCCAGGCTGACCTCGGAGGCAGCGCCCAACGGGTCGCAGTCGGGCTGGGCACGGCCGTCAGGGCGCAGCCGCATGGAGTCTCCGTTAGGCATTCGCTCGCCGCTCACACCTGTCACACTGATTTCGGGGATGGCCACGCCCCCCAGCGCAGCCTCACTGTCTACACTCACCTCCTGGGACTCTGGTGGCGGGGGAGCATGGGGGGTAGTGGGATAATACATAGACATATACACATACAAAGACACACACACACACACACACACACAAATGGACAAAAAGACATATCATGCACACATACATGAAAAAGACGGCCATGTGCACAGGCACACACGACCACAGTGACACAAGACACACAGAGGTAATCAATGTAATGTAATGGCAGAAAAAATAAAAAGACAAAAATCATAGTGATCAGAACATAACACATGGTCAAAGTGCATGCAATGTGGAGATGAACATGAACACTGTATTTGAGTGGAACCAAATTTCACACCGAGTCACCGCTCGCCCCTATACATTAATTATTATTTAATAGCATTTTCCTCAAACATCTGCTCAAAACAAAAGCTTTCTGCATTAATAAGTAACTCTGATACTGGCCCCAGTGAGCAAGATCCATGACATGATAAAGGGGTGTTTGGCTCATTAAACTAGCTGAAGGCTGCAATTTACCTGCCTTATCTGCACACTGGGAAAACACTCATAATTCTAAACCACAAAGTTTCGTTTGTTCCATGGCCATCTGAATACTATCAATTTCCTTTGGCTCGAGCTGAAACTACAAAAAACACAATATATTCTAAAGTGTTCACACTACAACTCAGATGCATTACACTACAATTACACTACCTGCTCCCTGGTTTCTTGCTCTCTCCTATCTGTCAGATGTCGTTCATGGGGCAAACCCTAACAGATTGGGCAGGAAGTCATGGTTCTGAATGAGGAGATACTGAGAAGGCGTTAGTCACTACCAAGCTGAGAAAGGATGCTCTACGAACTCAGCGACTGATGATGACAACAACACTCAGGTACACAGTGACTGTGGGACATGAAATGGTAGGGTGAGTGAACAATGGAGAGATCTAAACCTCTTGCTCTCTCCTTTGGTGTGGATTTGTTCTTAAATCAATAATTCTATTTTCATCAACCTGTAAGAACGTGATTACAAAATGTATATGAGACCTCATCCTGAGTTTCAGCAAGTTTACCTTCCACATTTGCATCCCTACTTCTCAACTTGCTTTATTCCCTGCTTGTGAAACTTACCGTGTCTCTTCCAGCGGTGTCCCCTGATAGAGAGGGAGGTGACAGCATTTCGGGAGATCCTGGAGGAGGTGGGTGTGATCTCCACCTGGATACTCCGTGCGCCCTCCTTATTGTTGCTCTTCAGTGCAGCGCCGTGCAATGACGACTTGATGGCATTGCCCACCTGAGGGTGAGGAGAAGCACACATGCACAAACATAACTGCTTTGGAAGATG
The DNA here is from genome assembly GCF_026936395.1 of Plectropomus leopardus. Classification (NCBI taxonomy): domain Eukaryota; kingdom Metazoa; phylum Chordata; class Actinopteri; order Perciformes; family Serranidae; genus Plectropomus; species Plectropomus leopardus. The sequence goes on along the minus strand of NC_142192.1, from coordinate 14,283,743 downwards.
CCCAAATTTCACAGAAGGGTTGCCATGTGGCTCTCGGCCAGTGAGGAACTGGGCTGGCTCAGAGTCACACTGACAGGTTTGCAAGTGGCCCAGCATGTTTTATTCAGTGTTAACCCCTTGAAACCTGAAATTGTCTCAATTTCTTTCAAAAAATGGAATGCCAGCAATGAGCAACTTAAAAAAAATGACCAAAAAATTTGCAAGAAATTAGTAAAAACTTATAAGAAAATTACTAAATTAGCCACACAAAAAGAAAAAAGAAAAGTAAAAGAACCAAAACAGGAAATGACCCAAAAAAAGTGATAACATAAAAACAATATTAATAGTAATAATAATTTCTAATAAATATAAATATAGTTTTTTGGTATTGGTCCTTAATCCTTTGAACATTTTCTAATGATTCTCTCTCTTTTTTAGCTAACTTTTATGGTAATTTTCTTTTGTAATTTTACATTTTATGCAAAGTTGCTTATCACCTTTTTTCTCCATGTTTTTGCCTGGTGTTTTAAAGTTTAAAATGCTTGGGAAAGGCACAAGAAAACAGGTTAGGTCAGGTGTATGCAGGGGCATTACTACAAATTTGAAGACAATGGGGCTTAGTCTAGGTTTAGGGGATATTCCCCTGGCATTTTTTTTTTTAAATCAACACGCTCTATTTTAATGTTTTTTATTCACTCTGGCACTTTATATACAGCTTACAGCTTTAAGTTAAGTATCACTGATCATCACATATCACTGGCATTTTTGCTCTTAAGTAAGACTGAAGTTCAGATTATGTTACTAAACCAACAAACCTTGATCAATAATCCAATTTCAACCAGATTTATACCAAGGGATAAAACAAAAAGCTCAGAAAGACTGCTCTACACAGACTAGTGATATAAGAAAAACAACAAGTCTTTGTGTTTCGCTCTATATAACACTATTTCACAAGTCTTTATATAATCACCCTTTGCTCTCGCTGGAAATTCTCAAGTGACACTTGCACTAATGATCATGCAACAGCTGAGTACGTAACATGAGGTAGAGGGAATTATAGTCACAATACAACATGTCTTTTGTCTGTAAGGCTGCAACACGTTGGTCTCATGAGGGGCACGTCAGCATGCTATGCTAAGATAGCAGCCACCTGGTGTATCCACTGCAACAAGTAAACACTCAAATCAACACACTAGACAAAAACACTGATAATTTAACCCTTACACACTAGTGTTCACGGCCTGTGCCCACACAGCTGTTTCTTTATTTTAAAAACATATTTTTAAACCTCACATTATTCTAATTAGTATGAATCCAAAGGTTGTGTGTTTTGAGTGTTGTGGAGGAGCACACCTTGACTTGTATAGTAATGCTGTAAGCTTAGGTTCAATCCTCTACTCCCTGGGCCTCAAGGATTAAAGCTTAACGGAGCAGAGTGGAAAGCATGTAAATAATCTAGTGGGATTACATTCTGCTTGCAGTCTCTGACACACACAGACCAACACAATACAGCATACTGTGCTGCTGTGCATGAATCCAAACCACAGGCGAGCGTGTGCATCTTAAATCACATGCTCTCTCTCAAACACAAACACAACAGGTCCGAAAACACAAATATAGGAGGGAGGTATGATAGTAGAAGATGGAAAACGTGATTGAACCCACCAACAGAGCTTCAGGGAACAACTCTAGCTGGGCCCGATACAGAACGTCATCCAGGGCTTTGGATCCCAGTTCAACCTCCCCATTACACCTACACACAGGGAAAAAAAACAGAGAAATATGTAAACAAACACAGTGCATGAGTCTAAGATTAAAGGTTCCCTGAGGATTTTTAGACCTCTAGTAGTGCTGTGGAGCTGTTTTCTATTTGTGTCCATTTTGTTTTTCTCTGACACAAACGTACACAAGTGTTATAACACAGAGTCCTACCAGTAGTGTTGCACCATCCCACTGATCACAAGGTGGTGGTAACCCAATTTTTTTAAACTCGAGAAAACACACTAAAAATAGGCAACAGACTCCTTTCCCATTGCCAGTTGATCGTAGCTGTGTATACAACTCTGCAGATGAGTACATCCTTTAGGTTTTTTTCTGGTTTGTAACGTTCAATGTTGTAAATTAGCATGTAGACCCAGCTGCCATGTTTCCATCACTGCTGATCAGAGTCGATCAGATCTAGAGCTGAAAGATGTTGCCCTTGACTACTGCACAGTCACTTGTCCCTGAAATGCATGCAGATAGTACCCTTTCCCAACTTGAGATAAAAACTAGATATTGAGTAAGTTTATTGTCAAGTTGGAAAGGTGCTCAAGATACACTTTTTAAAAGATCTGATTTACGAGGTAAGAAATGCAAAGAATGTGTTTTGCTGAGTAAAACTCGATTAACTCCTAACTAATAACTTTCGCTTAATTTTTACAAGAAAACTCAGGGCAGGGCACCTTTAACAGCTTGATTACCAATTGCTTGTTACCAATTGTAAATTGGTTGATCGTTTTAAGTCTTTTGTTTGTAAAAAAAAACTTAATGCTGTCTGTTTTTAACTTTTTAGTCTGTTGTTCTTTTATGTGAAATTCTTCATGCTTCTGTCTTGGACAGGACTCCCTTGAAAAGGAGATTTTGAAAATTAATAGGACAATTTCAGGTTAAATAAGGGCTAATTTAAAAAAAAAAGAGCAGAGACAGTAATAAAACTGTGCCAACTACTTATGTTATATTGTAATAAAGATGAAAAGTAATTTGTGAAATGCAACATAGCAATGTTAAACTGGTTCACACTCAAAATGCAAAGTGAGCAGGTTCAATGACTGGCACAGTCCAACCGTTTTTAAACAGGTTTATCATTAACGTGTATTTGTAACAAATCAAATGGTTTCATAGAGATTAGACACATGGAGCAGAATTGAAGAAATCACTCTGATAAATGTAAGACACAAAAAGATCAAGCTGATCAGTGAGTCTGTGCTGTGTTGATCTGTTTGTTTGTGCAGGCATGCGTGTACACTCACAAGGCGTAGTGTATCCCGGTGATGAGCTGAACCAGGAACTCTGACGTGACTGTCAGCCGTGTGCTAATGCCTTTGTAGCGCCGCATCTGCTGTCGAGGGTAGCCACATATACACACTCTGGAGGATAACAAATAAAAACCCAACAGGGAAGCTCGTATTAGTGAAACAGGGAAGCTTCAATCAGGGAAACCACTCCACTGAGCCACTTGGCTGCAGCTCCATTAAGGCAATTTACTTCCCTGTGGTGAGCAGATAACAAAAACAACAATAAGCAAACAATTGCTGGATTTAAACATGCACGCTCACACAAACCCACATGCGTGCACAGACACAGACACAGACACAGACACAGACACACACACACACACACACACACACACACAGTGCATGCTAAATAATGTTTTATAAATGGTTTACTACATTACCCACAAGATTTAAAAGTGCTGAATATTTTCTGTGCTTAAAACGTACGTCATTATTTAAAACAGATACAATACAAAGAAGATTCACCTGTGCATTAGAAGCAATCGCAGCTGCTATATGCTGTAATTGTACAGTGCACAGCTGACACACTGAAAACTGTCTTGGGGAAATTAAAGCTGATGACTTCTCTATAGCCCTCTGCTTATTGGAGCAATATTCAGCTACAGTTGGCAGATTACCAAAATCACTGAGCTGGGATGTGTGTACATCGTAGCTGTTTGCCGAATAGCGGTATCTTGGCGCTCTCTGGCAGCAAAGTCTATAAGAGGATCAGATAAGCAAGTGCTTACAAAAAGCTCCTGTGTGTTTATGCGTAGGGTTATTCAAGTACCCTCCTCAAAAACTTCCACAATCAAGAAGGTCATCACATAGTATCAAATTTGTGTGCGTGTGCATGCGTTTATAGTGTCCTTTCCTCATGAAAAAATGTGTGTGAGTGTATGTTTTACCTGGAGCTGAGCTGACAGAGGGACTGGAGGGAGGTGGGGGTCATGTAGCTGAGAGCGGAGTTGTAGCACAGCAGCAGGAAGGTCAGCACCTCAAATCTCAACAACACAAACACACACTTAAAATAGCACGTCTACATTACAGCATGACATATCGAACAAAATTGTTAATCTATCAGATCAGAAATCCACAGACACAGTTTCACTTCTTTACTACTGTCAAAAGAAATACCACAAAAAAGAGACTGGAAGATTATAAAAGCAGCACTGTATTCCTAGAAACAGAAATGTTTTATTTCATGCATTCGTCCTTCTTTTTAGACCCTGGCATCTACATTACCAACAGTGAAACTCAACTGCCAACAGTTTAGAAATTCGGGTGTGCCGTGCAAGAGGTCAGATAAGATTCCTTCTTTCAAACAATGCAACTCCAGATTTTCAAATTTGTGAACTTCAGTCCCAACCAATACTGACTTAAGGGACATCACTGAGACAATTCCCTCACAAAATCATTTTTTCACATATAAAGTAGTACTCCCAAAGACCTATAAACAGGCTCTAATACGTAACTCACGGGATTTTCCCCTTTAAAAACTATAGTCAGTGACAAATAGAGCATGCAATATTAAGATACCCGGCCACAACTTCCGACAGCTACTGCTACGCTGAAGAGATTGAGATAAAAGTATCTCTGCCTGATTTTAAAAAGAAGCCAGACTTGTTTTGTCACAAGAAAACTCCTCTCTATTTTAAATAATCTACTCAGTATAAGAAAACAGTGCTGAAAAAAGTTGAGGCCATTTAACTCAGACCATCATGACCTTCAGAGTTGGGCCGCAGTAGGGTCTCATTATATTAATGAATGCCACAAAGCAAAGACAACTGCCATGGGCCATCAGTGAGGCTGGTGCATGAAATAATTGGCCCTGGCAGCAGTTAAACTTATTATCACTGCATACATTTAAGGACAGGAGACACTGCAACTACTATATTTAATGAGACTGTAAGACTAAATTTCACAAAAAAGTTCAGCTGAAAGTCCAAAATGTTTCATGGATTTGTGTCACAACTGATCGTCTCATTGACTCCATCCAAAACGGTATCTTAAGTGAATGTATAATAGAATCTCTTATCAGTTTAGAAATGTAAATAGGTACAAAGGTGGTCAACACATTCAACACATTTCTGTCGAATTTCACTAATCGTATGAGTTATTTGTACTGCATTTAACTTCTTGAGACAACTCCCTTGGTGAAAACATTATTTTAGACGGACTCAAACTGTCACAAAAGAAGAAATAAATGCCTTGGCAAGATGTTGCACACTTCACTTCAAAAGCAACAAAAAACCCTACAAGTGCCTCTTTGTCAGACTGTTCATTCTCCATCATGTGTGTTTCTATTTCGGTTGTCATCTGGTATTTGCTGCCAATTCAAAGCATTCAGACTGGCAGCCTGCTACCGGGAGAGCCTATTTAAAAACGTGCAAAATCTCCACCCTGTTGACGCCTCATCAACGGCCCATCAGCCTTTCAAAACAAGTGCGGCCATGAAGTTTCTTACCTGTTCTGTGCTGTAAAGGTCTCTCTCTGGAGGTGTGGTCCGCTGTACACCACCCTGCTCAGCCCGTGATTGGCTAGAGCCCCTTCTGTGAGGGCAATGGAGCCGATGGCTGAAGGCTGGAGAGGAAGAGGATGTTTTTAAACTAAACATTTCTGCGAAGGCAAGAGTTGTTTTTGTGCATTTGTGTGCATTTCTCACCTCATGGTACACTGAGGGTTTGGAGAGGGAAGGGACGGTAAAAGATAATACTTTACTTTGTCCATCTTTATCAACAATTTCCTGTGAAAGAGGAAGACAGGAAGACTATGAGAAATGTTATTGTGGGCGAGAAAAACAGAAGCTTTTTTTTTTTGCATTTGCCCTGAACCTCTGAAGTGCGTGTGCTTATCACTTCAAGCACACTCATCTGTTATGTGTGGGTGTTTGTGTGTGGCCCTCAGGGTCTCCGTTTCCCAAATCAGTCTGCTAGTGTATGTGTGTTCGCTTACTTGTGTGTATATTGTGTGAACACACATACACAAACCCCAGGGTTTTGGTGTCCCCTGAAGGCATGTTAATGTCAAATAGATTAATGGGAGCCAGTGAGTGTGCTGAGTGACAGCTGACCTATTCTGCTATTCATAGAGGAAGTTAGGGGACACTGCACTTTGCTGATAGAACATCGAGAGCCAAAATGGATGAACATAGGACTCAACACACTTAAATAATTACTGGTGCTGGCATCTCTCTGTGGTAAACTTAAGGGTATTTGCAAGGTGCAACCCTTCCAAACTATGTATTAGCAAAGTCACTGTCTTCCAGTTCCTCTATTTCTAAGCCATATTTCCTGCCACTCTCGATGCATAGCTGTCTAACAAGGCAGAAAGCACAAGAAATAATCTTTCAAAACACATGACGCAGATCCCAGAAATAGTTGAGCAGCTAAGTCCCCTGCCTCTGGAACTGCATGATTACACCCTTTTCTTTTCCTTACCTTATTTATAACACTGGAAACTGATTATTTTTATTAACAGAAGCAGAAAGTTCACAAAAGCACGCACATCCAGACGACAAAAAGGCGAAGTGACTCTAGGTACTGCACACTTAATTTTTATCTGAAACTAGCGCTATTAATGTAATTCTTCCAGTGATTTCTAGTACTGTACACTGGGGCTATGTGTATATATGTAGATATTTCTACAGTGTAATATAGCATAATCTAGTGTGCGAACTTTGTATTTTCTTCTCTTGTATTAACGGAGGCAGCTCTCCTCCACAGGGAATAAATAAATAGATCAGCTTTACCATAAGAATGCGGTGCTGAATATATAAAACACACACAAAGACCAATACACACACTGCCAGCACCGGCTTCATCCTCTCCCCTACCAGGTTGTAAATGCCCAGCAGCAGGGCCTCGATGCAACCGGACGTGTGAGGGTCTCTGGCTGCGCTGACGGACAGGAGGCTCCACAGGAGCTCTGGCAGGAACTGTAGCGTGAAACGCTGCAGCTGCGGCTCACCGCTTCGGTAAAACTCAAACAACTGGTGACACACTGGCTCCAGCAACTGAGGAGGACAGAGACCAAAAAAATATAGGCGCATGGTTACATCCTCACATCAACTCTAAAAAAAAAAAAGAAAAAAAAAATCAGCCAACAGCAGCTGCTACTGTGACTGTAATACATTTTTCCATTTGGCATTCATGGTTAATCAGGAATGTCAAGATAAAGCACAACAATATTTACAGTGTGTTGGACATTCAGGCAGATCCATAAACCAAAACACAATAGGACACAAGAACATAAGACACCCAGGGATGTGTAAAAATATAATAATTACCGGTAAATGGTGGCACTAGAAACATGACAAAATACTCAAAGATTTTGGCCAAAAATTAGTATTGTGATATTATTTATAAACAATGTGATACAGGATATAGATCTTAATATTTAAAAAGCTCTTCTAAATTACTGCAGACAACTAAATACCAAACAACTAAATACACAACTGCTATAATTAAGTAAAATAAAGTAGCTGTCACATAATAAAGGTAAATTAAATAAAGTTAAACTACTGCTATAATAAAGTTAAAGTGCTGTTAAAACTAGGTTTAATGAAACTACTTTCATTGTAAAGTGTAATAAAGTGCTGTTGTAATAAAGTTAAACAAAGTACTGTTAAAATTAAGTTAAATCAAACTACTGTCGTAATAAGGTTTGTTTAAATCAAAGTGGAGCCACTGATGCTTTTATTCTGAAGCACCCAGCTCGGCACTTGCCGGAGGTCTTGACGTTTTTGAGTTGAACTTAAAGCTTCCAGTCAACAGTTAGGAAAGTTAGACCGTCACCTCTGCGCCATTAAACTCGAGGATTTATTCGCTGTGACCAGGAAACAAACAGCTCTCCAGTTCATATATAAAAAATACCTGCAAGTGGCACTGATGCTCAGTGGTCATAAAATGTAACTAAATGTTAGTGGCCTGGAGCCCTGCAGATACAAAACACATACCTCACCCGCTCAAATTACTGCCCAGGAGAGAGAGAGAGAGTGCCTAGTAGAGAACCAAAACACTAAAGCAAGTCTTTAAAAAATGACGCGACAATATACTCAATGTTCACAATAGTCATTTTATGCATCCCATGTGTGGAATAAGGCATGATGCATAAAATATAATCAATATATCACCACCCCTAACTCAAATAAATAAATTACATAAGTAAAACATTAAAGTGTGTAGCCATACATCACTGTAGTTCTCTCGGATGACTTTGTAGAGTGCAGGAACCAGGGCACCTTTGTCTTTTAGTGAGGCGGCATAGGTGGACACAGCACTGTCAGGGAGGGTCTGAAAAACACAGATACACTCAGCAGCTGAAGTCTGAAACACTAACTGACTGACCAATTCTAAAAATAAAAACACAGCATTACAGACTATGAGGTAATTAGCAGAACATTTGTTGATGTAGTCTAAATTTGATCTGTTTAAATTTGACACTGCTTATTTTCGCATCACATCGAAGACACATAGATATAATTTAAATCAACAAATCCGTCCTTGATAGCATAACAGGTAAATGAGACAGACTTGATGTCAATAAAATTGAACTATAAGCAGCATAGCAATAAATTCAGTTTGACATTTGAATGATATTATGACAGCATCTAAAGCCAGCAGAGACAGACAGCAACAGTGTTTTTAGAAGAAGCTGTCAGTCACATCAATATGTTTGTATTTAGAGGTCAAATTCACTGAGAGGGGACAACAGGTCCCCATACGTTCACATGTGCAGTTCCCCTCTGCTCCTTTATCATCACACCTCACCGAGCCTTGGCTTTGTTAGCAGTCACATATTGGTGAGCGCTCATCGTGTCTGAGTAGGAGCATGCAATTTTCTGGCAACAGCACGCTTCAGAGTGTGTGTTTGTTTATGTGTGTGGAACAAATAAGCAACAGCAGGGAATGTACCGCACATTAATCACGGGAATGTGCTTTTTGATATTGCGTTTCGTGCACACACACACACAGAGTAAAAGCAGTACCTTAAATTCTGACAGCCATTCCTCCACCACTCCTTGGTCCATAGCCAACATGTTCCCTCATTTGCAGTGGAGTCACCTCTACCTACGAGAGAAGGCAACAGTGTAAAAACACAAGCTGCGTAATTATTGACACACAGCATATATACAGGACATTTGCAAGTGCATACACACAAACACACACACACACACACACACACACACACACACACACACACACACACACACACAAGTAATTATAGCTGCCCAATGCTCCTTCCATGTTTTCCAGCCTTGTATTACTTTGTATCGTGATAGAAAAATAACTTTAAAAAAATACCCAAACAGCAAACAGTACCATGGCAGTGGTAAATAATGACTGTACAGGCTCCAGCCTCCAGGCAACAATTCAATACACCAAAGAAGCATAAGTCTCTTCTCCCCTCTCGCTCTCCTGTTTCCATCTCATTCCTCTCCAGACACACACCTCTACAAGCGAGCACCTCACCTTTTCTCAACCCAAGCGCTCAAATCGAAAAAAATCACCCACACAGAAAAGCCTGGCTGGCTTCACAGTCGAAGTACTGACGAGGGAAAAGAAAGTGGCACAGCAGAATTTAGACGCTTGCTGTACAGACTGTGCAGTTCCAATGTCCTTAAACAAAGAGACAGACAGAAAAAGCTTCTGCAAGCATGTACTTATAATGGTGAAATGAATGCCTTCCTTCATCTCTCCCTCCATTCCAGTTTTTTATACTCATCACTGCATTTGCACGGTGTGCATCTCTCTTTTTCCACCTCCAAGCTCTCAACTTGGATGCATGCAGCTTCTTTTCTGTTGAATCTCCACTGTTACCCCATCTTCTCTGCCTTATTCTCTGAACAGGGTATCTTTTGCTCTCAATGTAAACTTTAATTCTTTTGTGTGTGTGTGTTTTAATAAAGCTTCAGCTGGTTGCTATTTGACACTGCTGTCCTGCAATCACATATGAAGATGGGAGAAAGACAATAGAAACATAGGAGATGAAGGGAATATATAAGAAAAAATTAGAAGGGGCTTTTCATTATTTTTTTTCTTTTTTTAAAACTGTTGATCCGATACAGATATTAGTATAGGAAATGCCTCCGATACTGCCTAAAACACTGGATAGTATCAGTGTGTACACTAGTCTAAGCACTGATTCGATACCATGTAATTTATTAAAAACTTAAAATTACATTCACACCCTACTAAAACTGCAGTTTTCACAGAAATCAATTCTTCTTCATTACTTTCAAACAGTAGCCTACTTAACAAGTTTTCAGCAATATTAGCAGTATTTTATACTTGAAAGTACTACCGGTAAAAAGACAATTCCTAAAGTATGCAAAGCTTTACTTACAGGGTTAGTAGTATAAAATCATCAATTATTTTTCAAAAAATGATATCGGATCTGTACTTGGTATTTGCCGATACGCAACGTCAGGTGTAGGAATAAATACCAGGAAGGCAAAAAGTGGTATCAAAACATCTGTTTTTTCAAAATATCTACTGCAATGTGGGCATGATGAAGACAAAGGGCAGTATTTGATTGGTCGACTGAAGTTGCCATGCCCACAGCTTCTTGCGTGACTAAAAATGCCAAATACAAACAATTTTCTGCTTTTTTTCTTGTTTTATATTAAAAACTGAATACCATGGGCTCTGGGGAATTGTGATGTCTAATTTTCACCATGACATGTTCTTTCAAAAGAACAAACAATCAATAAATTGAAACAAACACAAAGAACTGATAATAAGAATAATCAGTAGTTGCAGTGCACTTGGGTCACCTTAACTGACTCTGCACTGTGACTGTCACCATAAGACATACGCCTTCTGCTGAGGAGGAGGAGGACATGCTCTCTGTTCATCTCTGACGGATTATCTGTTTTTCACTAGCAGTCTGTTTTCACTGCGGATTGTGTCGTGTCTGCACTCTGTCGTGTCTGTGCTGTAAAACTGCAGGCACAAAGCTGTATTGGCCATTGAATGCAAAAACAAAGTCCATGTTTGGTATGTCTGGTAACAGAGTCTGAGAAAAAGAACGTGGGAGGAAGAAGTCCTTGTATGTGCTCACTCATCATGCAGAAGCGTGCTCGGATATGAGCTGAAAGTGGCATAATTCCACCTTTTAATACTCTTACACTTGCGACACTTCACTTAGTGAATGACAGACACACGCAATCTGCTCTTAAAAAGCATTTCTGTCTGTAAAAGAAAATTTATCAAACCTATTCTAGAACTGAAGTCAAAGCAGGAGACCAGAGTACTGATTCAGAAGATTACAGGCTTGATTTTCAAAGACGAAAACCATTTAATGTGTAATTCATATTTGTGCAATACAAAATGAAAAAATACATCTATGGTCAATTTTCTTTTCATCATTTCTCCCTCTGTCCCTCCGCTTATCCTCCCACACAGCACCGCTTCTCTCTCTCTCTCTCTCCCCATCTTCCTTACTCCCTAATCCATCTTTCACACATTCAAATGCTTTCTTTTCTATTATTATGGTGCTTGGTCCCTCCATGGCAGCCAGGTGTCTATTTATGGACTGTACCAATGTCAGAAATGACAGGGGGGAGGGGAGTCAGTGACTCATGAAATGGGGAAGGATTATAAAACAGAATAGCCTCCATTTAGAGAAATTAGTCCTTTGTGGCGGTCTGTTGTTGCTGTTCTTTCATACTGGTGAAGACTACAGGGAGGACAGCGCCGATACCTAAAAGCCAGCATGCGTGTCTTTAATGGCAAGTTCACTGAATAACGAAAATAAAAGGCTGTGATTAGAGTGTGGATGAGTCAGTCCTGTAAGAGGACGGGCTCTCCTCCTACAGAGTCACTTTAACGCGATCAACTTTGTCCAGGCTGGCATCTGGGGCATGCCATCTATGTCCAGAAAAAGATACCTGAAGACTAAAAGCAGCAGCTGCCTGCCATTCCGCCTACCTGTGCGGTATATTCGCCTCCTACCTCAGCGGCAAGCTAAGAAGCAACTGCAGTGACATAAAAGCAGCAGCTGATGATGGACATTCAGGTACAAAGTTATTAAACAGGAAGTAGCTGTAAATCAAAGTGCATATTTAAATGTTGATTTGAATTTGACAGTTTAAACCTAGTCAATGTTGCAAGGTAAAAGTCAAATGATTATTAAAAAGTGCCAGAAAGAGTTAGCCGCTCTGCTAATGATTATTTTCACTCTGCTAGTTATTTCATTTGGTCTATTAAAAGTTAAGCCTGTAAAATTCAGGGGGGTTGAGTGGGGTCTAGTAGTGAGGATTGCATATCGCAAAAAGCTGAAGTTTCTCCTGGTTAGATTTTTTTTCTGTCTTGGTTCATTGTTCAGGAGGTTTTTACTGGCAGCCAAATTGTCCACAGAGCTCTCTTCCTCTCCAAAACACATGAACCCAGTGATTTTAACCAGTTAAAAACACTGAATAAAACAGTTTCACATTACAAATCAGTGTTTCTACGACGCTGTTTGGCATGTCAGAGACAGGCGGCTCGACCACCACATGCTAATGTGTGCTACTGTGCTTGCCTTGGTGTGTCCGTTCTGGGCTACTGTACAAATATGGCGGCGCAACATGTTGATCTCCTCAAACGAGGACCCACTCCATATGAAGTTATAAATGGCTGAGGTGACGAAAACACGACAATTTTCATTTCCACGTGATTATACACTGAAGAAAATATACTATTACACCATTTCTGCCAATATATCTTCCTTAATTCTACACACTGGACCTTTAAATGTCACAAAGTAGTAAAACACACCCATCATAATCAACATCGACAATATAAAACAAAATTTTACACACCCACATTTCACCCTCGCCCCTAAAAATTGCGACAATTCATTCTGAAACTGTGTTCAAACCACAAGAGACAGCAGTTCAAACACATCTTGCAGGCAGGCACAAGCAACTAGGGGGGATGAAAATAGCAAACTAATTGCCCTGAGAGGACACTATAGAGTGTAATTATGTTATTAAGCAGATGTTTGTGTTCCATCTCAGTCTATTTAAATGATAGCAATCTCTCAGTCACTAAGGACTTACAGATCATGACAGAAATCAATATAAGATAGAGCGAGCACGTTGTAAATGATGTAGCAGGTGGTGAGCTTCTTCTGAGCAGCACAAACAACACAAATGAATAAACCAGTGTTAAAGATAAGTGGCTGAGTAGACTTGACAAGCACAAGTAACAAACCAAGGGAGTGATGAACAAGTGAAAGCAGGAGACGGACAGAAAGGGGATGCTGAGGGGATGAAAAGAGATGAGATCAATAGCTAAATGAATGGAGCGAGAGATTAATGGATGTATAGAGAGATGCGAGGCAAAATGAATGTACTACAACCCAAGGGAAGGATAACTCAAAAGGAGTGAGACAATAAGGTCAATGAAAGAGGAGAGTTCATTTGGTTTGCAATCTGTGCTGCTGCCCCAGGCAACCTCCTAAGCTCTGAGAAGCACACGAGATAAGTGAGGATACTGAAACACACACCTCTCTGTGATCTACACAGGCTTTAGGAACAGATCTAACCAATGAGCTTGGTAGTCTAGCTGTGGCTTACTGACTTTTTCCACCAATGCAAAGTTCTGACGGAGCCAACTACAGGGAGTGCGAATGTGTCATGCACAAGTGTGTATGTGCAAGTGTGTTTATTCAATGTCTGGTTTGACAAAACCTGTTCCTGTGAGCTAGCTAAAGTTGACAGCTCGTTCTCTCTGAATTTACACCCACGCCTCTGTCTTAAACTCTGTGACGTGCGCGCGTGTGCGCGCACACACACACACACACACACACACACACACACACACACACACACACAGACAAACACACTGGACTGGCGGTTTAAATTAGCTTATTTTTGACTCCTCCTTCCAAAGACTTCTTCCAAGACAAATAGGTCTCCTTTGAGTTTACATTCCTAATCCTCGTTGGAAGAATACTAGCATGTCCAGACAGAGTTACGGCACAACACTTGAGGCAACCTGTCCATACACATACTTCATATGGATTAATACAAAAATCAGAGGCGATCAGCACTATCAAAGCACACGAGAGTCCTCTGGTGCTCTGTAGTTAAGTGAGAACATACCTGTCTGGGAAAGCTGGCGGAAAACTGACGCGAGTCCGAGTGAGAATGAATTAAGGACACACACACACGCACGCAGCCCTCCCTGCTGATTACCTCATTTCCTATTACACATATGCTTTGGAACAATCTTTTTTCAGGAAGTAAGAGGACCAATAAGACTGAATGGAGGGAGGAGGGGAAGCAGAGAGAAAGACGAAGTGGGTGGTTTTGAGAGTGGCAGGGCTGCCCCAGCTGCTTTTTCCTGTGGTGCAGGGTGCGAGCCACACAAACTACTGGTTACGCTGACAATAACAATGACCCCTATGTTACTAAGACTTCTACAAATTAAAGCTACAAAGAGATGTAAAACTGATCAAATAAACTGAAATAAAGCGAATGTATCTTCAGCAGACTTTACTCTTGTACAGACACGCCCAAACCACTAATAAACTGTTTAACGGCACTAACCAGCATCAGAATAAGGAACTGCAGCAACATGACTCCAACCGAAATCTACAAATGAGGTCAGCTGTCAGATGTCAACACGCTGGACCAGTGACTCCAAGCTTGTTTTAACTAGGGGTTGACAGATTATCGGCCTGGCAAATCATCAGGGCCAGTATTTGGCATTTTGCCTATTATCTATATTGACATTATGATATAATTTAATGATCTAAAATAGAATTAATTAATTATAAAATGCAAAGAAAGTGTCAGCACAGGAGGAACTTGCACTTTGTAAAACCTCAGAGAGCTATTGTTATTTATTCTTTTTTTATTTAATTTTTCACTTGACTTTATAAGAAAAAGTTGCTGGGAACTTGCTGTACATGATATTGAAAGTTTCAAAGTTTCAAAGTTCTGATTTAACATTTTCTAAAGGCATTTAAACAAAGTTTTGTGTTGGAGATTGTTATACTCCAAATTCTAAATATTGACAGAAACATTTGCATTTTTACTGTAAATGCATATTGTTCCAAATATCGGTTATCTGTCTAAATTAAAGACTAATAATCGGTATCCGCCCTGAAAAAACAATATCAGTCGATCCCTTTTAACTTGAATTGAAGCAAAAGCTATTAAGAAACTATTTTGAGGAGCTCTGTCCAAATAAAGGTGGTGGCAGGGTTATGTAACCATGGTCATAAAGGCCAGAGCCTCTAACGTGCCTAGAGCTCACGCTTCGCTCGAACTCATGCTCACCAGCCGTGCTGAGAGCTCTTTACACTGTTTGTCCACTCTTAAGACTGCAGCACTTTGTTTTGACATCTCTCTTCAGTTTGTATCAATTTTTTTCTCATGCTGCTTGATGCTATATTCTTTATTTGGACTATCATGACCTGCGGTTTACCCTGTTGCATCACCACCTCCCACCTTGCTCTCCCCCCTGGTCATCTTCCATAGCAGGTTGGTTATAGCTTACAGGAAGGGGGGGCTTCTGCTTTTGTGCTTGTTGTTTTTCATCTTTCACGCGTGCGCATGCGGGCGCGCGCGCACACACACACACACACAGCAGAAGAAGACTGCAGGTAGCTAAGTAGACATGACAACACATTCTGTGGCTTGTGTGTGTGGTTTTTGCTGCTGAGGGAGACAGATACAGAGATCTGACAAGGAGGAATCCTCTTATAGCAGCCTACACTCTTTCCTCCATTGCCTCTAAACCAGTGATGCATCTTCGTCCCTCCTCTCTCCTCCTTTCAATTCCCCATCTGCTTGCAGCGAGTCAGCCTGAAGAGACCAATGACTTACATCACGGATTTTTCAATTTTAACGCTCTCTTTTATCTCTCCATTTTCTAGCCACAGTTGGATAACTCTATCAATACACAGCCCTGGAATTTCACATTTGAATACCACTTTTATTTCAGAAAATTTGCTTGATTTTCTTTATTTTTCATGGAGCTAAAAGTATGCTACATCTACTGCTGTCTATACCTGCAAAAATATTGTTTTGCTCTGAAAAGTCAACTTCTGTGTTTCACTTTTATTGTGCTTGCGTATGCAGGATCTGGTGCAGAATTCAATGACAAGTATTGCTATGGTTTTCATTGCTCAAATTGCCAGGATATTTCATGAACCCGCAGGCATTGGGTGACAGTAGCTGTGATGCTGGATGACAACAGAGCCTGTGCGATCTTCTCGCTTCATGACCTGCTGGGCTTCACTGTCAAATAGCATTACGAGGCCTGGGACACTAGCAGCTTCGGATGCCACACATTAACAAGACTGTTTATAGTTATTACGTGTGCATGCACATACATTCACAACCTAATGACAACACTTTAACAGTGCACAATCACCCACCCAACAAA
Source organism: Plectropomus leopardus (assembly GCF_026936395.1). Taxonomy (NCBI): domain Eukaryota; kingdom Metazoa; phylum Chordata; class Actinopteri; order Perciformes; family Serranidae; genus Plectropomus; species Plectropomus leopardus. The sequence continues at coordinate 14,267,344 of NC_142192.1, read as the reverse complement.
CAAGTCTAATGCTAAAGGACAAGCCTCTCCCAAATAACAAAGACAAACATACACAGAAAGCAATGGTCAAATAGGAATGAAGCCCCAGACAGTATCTTGTTAAAATAATATCTGACACGCCACCAAGAGCACAGGCTTTGTGAAGGACACAGATTGTAAAACACAAAAAATATTTATTTTTCAACTTGAGAATGCGTGAGTTGTGTAATTTGGGTTAGGTGGAAAGTGAGTCCTATTCTCTCTTCTACTGAATAAACTATGACGACTGGAAAGAGTTAGTATTCCATGAAATGGCTCGTTTACACCCTGACATTTTCTAGTGCTCGGATGACCAAAAGCAAGAATGGTTGTTTAATTTTGATGTGTTTAATTTTGTCAATTTTGTTGAAAAAGCCTGGAAGACAGGGCAAGAGAGTTTGTTTAATTAGTACTTACTCTGACTTTTCTTTCAGTGCTACACAGTAACTGTCTCTGTGAACGATCCATGAACACCATTCGTCTCAATGATTTGGTTATGTATAATGCTTTTGTTGCTTTGCTTCGCTCTATCTTCTTTCCTTTAATGCTGTCTTTTAATATGAATGCTGGACTCTGGTCCTTAGCTAGCTTTGATTTTATGGTGTCTTGTAAACTCATGGGCATAACTGATTGCATGAAAAAATAATTTTCATGCATTTTTTCAACTTCTAACAGCGTGTTAAGTAGTTAAGGACCTCTTTTCATACAGCAGGATCGCCACAGGGCTCTGCAGCAAAGCTTTACACTAGTTTTTATCATACAGGAAACTGCTGCACTGGACGGGTGGTACAGGGGACAGATGCATCACATGATTGCTATCAGAAAAAATCTGAACTACGCATTATCTGACATACCAGCCTGCAGTGGTTTCTGTGCCCCTAACAAACTGGCACACACACACCCACATATACACCGATCACCTGATGAAGTATCTGAGGAAGGTCCTGACAACCCACACACACCCATACAGCTGATACTCACCAGGGGAAAGTCAGGTACAAAGTCTGTGACAAACGTGACTTAATCTATAACTAGCAAAACTGGTGTAAATGAAAAGCTTGTTTGCTTTACATATTGGGAAGACATTCCAGTTTTATTTCATGTTTTCCAACTTTTGCCACAGCACTGTGCAAAAGTCTTAGGCTACCGTAGATTTGTTGATTTCACAAAGTAGCAATGAGAATATATATGTAACTATTTATGATTTTATTTATTTCTCAGTCTCTTCATTATCAAGATACAAACAACGAATATAGATGCATTAAAACACCCCAAAAAAGTCCGTACAAAATGGCTTCTTCAAACCGAAGTTAATATTTAGTATGAAAATTGGAGTCGTACAACCATTATAAAGGGTAGCTCAAACTATCAATATTCAGCTTCGGACTTGTCTTAAATGCCACCTGGTGTAAACACACCTGAAGACTATCATCATACATCTCATATTTTCTGCCCGAGACATTTCAAGACATGCCAAGTGGAAAGGCAGGTCACACCAAATACAACATTAGCCTGTTGGAGGTGTTTTATTCTTAATTTTTTGCATTCTTAAGACTGTACACATATTTTCTTTATGCTCTGGTTGTATTTTTGTAAATATACTTCTGAGAAACAAATACGTATCATAATTTTTAACCTTGCTATACCAACACATTTTAAGGTGACCTAAGACTTTCGCACAGTGCTGTATTTTAAACAGTACTTGTCCCCAGGCACTGCTAACCGGCTAGTTTGCCACAATGACAACCGTTAAGTTAACACAGTTGTCAAACAAACTGAAATTCTGTCTCGAGGTACTGGTAGCTCTGTCGAAAATATCAGCTTTCCCAGACATATAATTCATTATATTTTTTCGCCAGTGTCAAGCAGAGACCGTAAGTTAATCCGTCTCTCTGTGTCTCTGCTCTCTGAATGACTCCGAGCTGTCACCACGGTTGCTTACAGATTAGCTAGTTAGCTAACTCGGCTAAGGCGCGACACCAAGTAAACCGGGGAAGTTACTGTGTACTTACGGGCATGCTATCTGTCAGTTTCCAGGTATCGCTGTCCTCTATCGTTCCGTCAAGACGAGTAAACAGCTATCACTTCGCTACTCCATAAATCTCCTCAATAATTCATCAACATCAGCTCCTTCCATCTTCATTACTTTCTCTACTCAGACTACCTTAGACGAGAGGGACTCGGTCTTTCCGGAGTGACAGGCGTCTGAGCCAATGAGTGAGCAGTATATATTCTGGCTGTCACACCCCCAATCGCAGTATCCAATCAGATCAGAGTTTTGGCTTCATGTTAATATTTCCACGATCACGGTAGGTTGTTGCTGTCAGTCACTGCTCTTTGACAGCAGTGATCTAACAGAGGTGATATTAACAATTCATAAAAATTAGTTATTTATTGATAGATGATTCATAATTGCATGGTAAGAATAACTGACTATAGATCATATATACTGAGGGTGAATGTTTAGTCAGTAACTGTCTTTGATCAGTGAGATTAAAATATATTCACATTTTAATTGTAAACATAATCAGTTACAGTTTTTTAAACATTTTTTTCCACACAAACATTTTATCAAAGTCATGAAGGACATAATTATAATTTTCCTTTATTAAACATGTGCATTTTTTCAATTAAATTTAAATCCAGTTTTTTACTTTAATTCCCAAACTTTTTTCATTTAGCGTTTAGGAACTCATTGTCAGGTTTTACTCACCCCATCATGCACTCTTGACGCAAAATTAACACAAATTAATCTGTAAGGCTTAAGGCGAAAGCAGTATCCTAAAACTGTCTCCGTCTGATAAATAATGCATGAACACTTGACAATGACCTCTGGAACAATGGATTTTCCGAAATTAATTATCAAGATGGCATATGACCGTGTGTTTGTTTGCTTTCACATTAATAGCAGATGGAAAGCTTGGATTTTTAATCAGTTAATAAATGCATGGGCTGTTGTGGATAATAATCAGCAAAGCTGCTCTTCCTGAGCGTTACAGACAATACACTCACAAAACTAACAAACCGTTACCGTTGCTGCTATAGGAAGCAGTGTCCTGTCTCTAACCCCCCCACCAAAAAAACTGCAGTATTTCACAACCAGAATACTTCTGCATTTGGCAAGCCAAAGAACGGTTTAAGTTTTTCAAAAATGTAAGCATCAAATAAGGCACAACATTCTTTTTTTCAAAACCCTTTATTAATCTTATACCTGATTCTGGAATTTAGGTAATCTTTATCCATGTAGGGCAATTTCTGATAAACAGAGAAATATGAATCAAAGAGCAGCTGTTAGAATTGTAAATTGAGTCTGCAGTGCTCTCTAGTGTTAGCTGGTGATATTACACCCATCCCGGAAAATAATGTCTATACAAACATTATTTTTGTTAAAGTGAGTCTCTGCGATATTAATTCCATTTTTTCTATAAAACATTTAAAAGGCAGATATATTCGCAAGTCTTTGTATTCTTGTAACGTGATACAGCATATACTTGGTACATTTAAGGTTCAGTGTGTAAGTGTTAGGGGCATCTATTGTCAAAAATGGTAAAATATTAATAACTATGTTTTTATTAGTTTATAATAAGGGTCGCTCAATATTTGGTTTCAGGGCCAATATCAAAAACGACTATTTGGAAACAATAAGCATTTACAATAAAAATGAAAATCTCAATATTTAGACAATATTTAATATTTAAAAACTTTGTTTAAATCCCTTTAGCAAATGTTTAACCGAAATTTTCAACATCATGTACAGCAAGTTTCCAGCAACTTTATTTATAATGTCAATTGAAAATTTAAATAAAAAATGAAAAAAGAGCTCCCTGGGGTTTTACAAAGTAAAAGTTCCTCCCATGCTGACACTTTCTTTGCACTTTTTAATGAATTAATTTTGTCGGTGCTCATTAAAATAAAATGCCGGTGCAGATAATTGGCAAAATGTAACATTTTGGCCCTAATAATCGTCCAGGCTGATAATCTGTAGGCCCGTAGTTTATAATCACCTACAAATATAAATCATTGTGTATTAGTTACCTTAGAGTGAGTTGTTTATATACACAAGTTGTTTCTACAGTAACCAGGAATGGACAAGTGCAATACTGGCTCACATTTTCCATTTTTTAGATCTAACCGCATAGGACTCCTACACACTCTGCACATGGTTTCAGTTCTGCAACCTCACCACTGGATGCCACTAAATCCTTCACACTGGACCTTTAAATGCATGAAGCTCTGGGTGTGCATAATTGTTAGAGAGTGTATGTTACCTCTGTAAATATTTGAATCCTGTAGGCATGTACTGTAATTGGTGGATTCCAATTACATATCTAAAGTGTGCATGAACTACAGAGAAGCCCCTGCTATCTGTGCAGCCTCAGTGAGGACGTCCCCGGCCTGTTGTCTGTATCTTAAGGACATCTCCTTCGCCCTCCTCACTTCCTTCAGATTCTCCTCCAGGTTCTCATGCAGTCTTCCTTGCTCCTGGTACGTTCCTGCAGCCGTGTACACTTGCTCAGCCATTTGATTCTTGCTATGGAGCAGCCAGACAATCAACTCCTGCAGCGTGGTGCCCTTTGAGATGGTGGCTTTGGCGCTATCAGAAATGCCCTTCACTTCATCCTGAGCCAATCGCAGATGTGGAGGCAGCGGCTCCTCCTCACTTTCAACCACAGGAGCCAGGCTGAGGGAGAAGTCATAGCCCTTTAACTTAAGGGAGATCCTGTAGCTGAGCTCTGGACGCAGATAGAGGGGGAGATCATTACAGAGAAACATGGGAAACAAAACATTTAATCCTTTGAAATCCCAGCAAATTGGATTTATTTATTTAAAAAATACTGAAAGATGGCAACAAAAGAGGAACTGACCCAAAAAGTAAAAAATAATTATTAACAAGTACAAAAAAGAACCTGAAAATCAGTATTTAAAAAAAGAAAGTTAAAAAAAAAAGGAAATGACACAAAAAAGGTGCTTTAAAATGTAATGTGAAACATGTTATTATGATAATTCTAAACATGATTTTTTCCCTAGCATTTTTCCTTTTTTTCCTGTCTTTTTTTCTTTTTTTCCAAGAAATTTTTCCCTAGCTTTTATATTTTTCCATTGGCATTTCTCCCTGGCTTTTTTTCTTTTGTTCCCTTGGCACTTTTCCCCATCTGTTTTCTTTGTGTTGTTGTTGTTGTTTTACCTAGACATTTTTTTTCTTAGAATTTACTATTCCTTTTTTCCTGGACATTATTCCCTAGCTTTTTTGTTTTTGTTTTCCCTAGCTTTTCAAAAATATTTTTGTTAATCCACTAATTTCTTACAATTTGCGGAACATTTCTTATCAAGTTGCTCATTGCCGTTTTTCCCCATGTTTTTGAAAGAAATCGCACCAATTTGCTTAGGATTCAGAGGGTTAAGCACAGAAGTCTGGCATCATGTTGTCTGTATTGGCAGGGAGCTCTGAGTATGTCACTCACCGTGCTCATCTCTGATCCTCCCCACACATTCAGATAAAGCCAGTGTATCATTGTTATTACAGCCGTAGATCTGACGCAGGTTGCTGATATGTCGGAGCATGGCCTCATAGCACTCGTGCTGTTTGTTAAAGGTCTCGGCCATGTCAGAAAACCTCTGGTCCAACTCTGGCACACACACTCGCCTCATCACCAGCTTACCGATACGCTTCACGGTCTGTGCATCTGAGGGGAGAAAACACACAAAAGCACAGATAAAAAGAATGAACGTCGTTCAAATTCATCTCTAATTTTGTGTATTGTAAGTGAGTGACAGACACATAAACATTTCGAGAGACGATGTACCGCTGAGTGCTGGCCGGGTCTGCCTGGCTGATCCAGCTTCATTCAGGGCTGATGGTTGGGGGTGCAGGAGAGGCTGCCTCTGAAATACAACAGCAGAGTTGTTTGTTGACTTCACATAGAGTCAGTTTGTTTTTCGCTGGCACTTTTCCAAATAAAACATAAACAATATTTTTCATCTACAGTATGTCTGATATTAATTGGAAGAAGAAGAAAAAGAACTAATACAGCTTGCATTCACCTGGATATGTAACTAATTTGTCATAAACTCAGTGCGCCAATCCAGTGTTCATGTTTCAAACAAAAAAATACATTTTAAGTGTCTCATGTGGTTCATATTGTCTTTATGGAGGCCATATTATACTTCAAGGTTCTGTTGTATCATTGCACTTTGTACTTTTGACAGAACAATAAAATTATAGTGATTTCATTTAGTTTTGCCGTCTCTTGTGTGACACCAGCAAAATAAGCTCACATGGGCTTTTTTGTGACGGCATAATTCAAATATATTTTATCTTTACAATGGAAGTAGTCATGGATGAATTACTGAATTACAGGCCCACCAAGTATAAGCCAAGGGGGGCAAAGTGTCCAAGGGCCCTTTTATTTTAAACTTCAAAATAGCTCAAACTAACACTTGCTGACCAGGAAGACTCAAAACAACAACAAAGGGACACAGAAGAACTGCAAAGATGCACAAACGAATTACACAATCTGCAAAACAACCACAAAGAGACAAAAAAATGACTACAAAGCAAAACAAAATTAGCCCAAAGATCTGTAAAATTACCTCAGTAAGACACAAGAAGACATCAATGAGACAGAAAATGACTTCAGAGACACACAACCAACTAAAAAAAACACACACAATTAATCACAAGGAGACACAAAATGATCCCAAAGAAGACATAAAATTACCTCTGTTAGACACTGAAGACACATAAAATTATTTTAAAGAAATTCAAAATAAAAACAAGAGACAACAACTACAAAAAAGACAAAACTGCACGAACTGCTAAGAGGCACAAAAGAATATAAAATGGGCAAAACAACCCCAGAGAGACAAAAACTGACTACAAAGCAACACAAAATGACACAAAATTAACCCAGAGAGACATAAAATGATTTCAGTAAGACATAAAACACATGAAACAGATAAGAACGGCTTAAAAAACACAAAATGATCAAAAACAGAGACACAAATTGCACCAAAGAGACAGAAAAGGATCAGAAAGCAATATAAAATGACACAAAATTATCCCAAAGAGAGACACAAAACCACAAAGTCACAGAACCACCAGCAGATGCATAACTAGCTGCTACAAAGAGATGCAAAGTGACCACAGTTTACTTGTCTTGCCCCTGTGTATTAGAGGGGGTCCTTTACATATCGGTGCCCAGGGGCCCAATGTCTCATAATCCGTCCATGGATGTTGTCCTCGTGGCTCTTAAATTGTAGCCTAATAGCAGTAATGGGTTCATCCAGTAATCTGAGCAAAGCAATGATCCATTTTCTTGTCTGAACTCGACTAGCACGCTCTGACATTTACACAAAAGCCAACAAACAAACACATACCTCCTCGATGGCGGAGTTTTCATTCGAGAGGCAGCAACAGCAGAGAAAACGGAGCATTTTCCTGCAGCTCTGGGGTCTCTCGATTTGTTTTCGGGTCAATTATTTCTGACAATTACATTTGTCGTCCGCACATTCCTACTGACGTCAACGTCACGCGACTGTTGCAAAAGTTTTCTTCCTGGTTTTATGATTCCTGGGTTACTGTACTGGTATGAGCGTGACAGACAGGTGAACCTACAGGTGAGCTGCAGCGAGGAAAACACAGCTCTGCTGTGGCCATTTTGCTGCATCAGTACCTTCACTGTATTAACTTTACTGACATATAACAACAACTAAAGTGTTTTTGTTATAAATAACAAAAACATGATCTGTATATCTACAGGCTGTTTTGATGCATAAATCAGTTTCGCAGTCCTGCAGGTTAATCTTTAATTTCACAGATCTGTCGGCGGAGGGCGAACGCGAGCATCTTCGACTAAAACACTAACCGCCGAAGAAGAAATCACAACCAGAGACGATGCTGAAGTTGGTTTCCGATTCGTTGCTTCCGTTTCAGCAGTTAAGGGGAAAGTAACTTGTTATATTCATTTTTTTTTCATTTTCAGTGTAAATGCATGTCTGCATGTCCAAATATCAGTTATCAGTCTCATTAAGTACTAATACTCATATTGCTATGGGCCCTGTTAACAAGGTGGACGGTCGGTCAACCCACAGTGGATTTTGATCTGGACCGGGTCTAATGTGGTCTAGAAGTGGAAAAACTCAGTGAAAAGTCCTTTATTTTGCATTTCAACAAAATAGAAAAACCTTCACAAATCTGAAAGTGGGTTTCAGATAACACTGAGGCTTTACTTAAAACGTCTAACACGCCTTCACCGCAGTATGAGGTGCAAAAAAAGAGAATGAGTCTTTAAGCAATGCAGAGTACGTTTCCCTTAACTCTCCACTTAACCACTGACTCGGAAGCTATGAATCTGAAACTAACTTCAGCATCGTCAACCTCAGGTAGTTGTAGCTTACTAAAAACACCAGGCTAACCCGGTCTGTCACTACCTGACGCGACAGTGCGCTCATCTGTATGATTTTCTTTCGCCCCACGAGTTTTCAAGGAGAAGCTCTCGTCAAACTTGCAGCTTTTTAGCTCATAAATGCGCCACCAGCTGCTGGCTGCTAGCAAGCAGAGTGTCAGCGGCTGATCGACAACAAAGAGGGAGAGAGAGCAGCTGCTGCAGCTGCACACCGCTGGAGAGGCTGCTCACGGTGCTGCAGTTTGATTTCACTGCAGAGTTTACAGTAATCTGGCTGACATGACGGGGGTGGCCTCTCCGGAGAAGGCGGCGAGCACCAAGAAGAAGAGCGAGAGGAAGTGTGCCACCAAAGAGGAGTACAGACAGCTGTCCAGCATCATGGGAGTCATGAACAACCTGCGGAAACAGGTGTGTGTGTGTGTGTGTGTGTGCGCGCGCGCGTGCGTGTGTGTGTGAGAGAGGGCGAGAGTAGTCTGTTACAGAGCTTTACACAAGGTATTTACTATAAGTGTGTGTCCATCTCTCTCTCTCTCTCTCTCTGTGTGTGTGTGTGTGTGTGTGTGTGTTTCTCAGGGTACTCTCTGTGATGTGACCCTGGTGGTTCAGGGGAAACACTTCTCTGCCCACAGAGTAGTGTTGGCTGCTGCAAGCCACTTCTTCAGCCTCATGTTTACCAGTAAGTGTGAACACAAATACACATAACACACTTAAAAATGTGTACATTTTTCCCCACTACATTTATGCAAAAATGGCCTCTGCTGCTATAAGAGGTAGCAGAGGTATTGTGGCAGGGGACACGTCCCTCTCAATATCTTGAACATGTGCATTTGTCCACCCCATATAAAAACACGAAAGTGGCAGATGACTTTATTTTTTTTAATTTTTTTGGAAATACAATGCAAGGCATATAAATCATGGAGAAAGCAAGCAACTTTGAATTCTTATAAATATTTCCATGTTTTCTCCCCTTACCTTCCTGCCCCCCTAGAGAGAGGCCATAACAGAAATTACACTAACTGCAAATATCATGACAAGACTTATGGGTAGCAGTGACACCAACGTTATCATTACAATACACACACAAGATAAGAAAATAATGAATAAATAGTCAGGTGAAAAATGACCAAAAAAAGCAAACAAATCGAGAGAAAAAAAAAACAAGGAGGCTCAGTCATCACAACCAGGCAGGGAGGTCAATGGATTTTAGGAGAGGTCTCCAAGTTTTTTTTTTAAAAGAATGAACCTTTTAGAGAAAATCTGAGTTCCTCCAGAGGACTTTTGTTTTTGACAAAAATAGAAAAACTCTATTAATTCATGCAAAAACAACACAAATGTTTGCATAAACAGTAACCAGAATGCAGGAAAATAAGTGTTTGACGCTTAAAACTTTCTGGCAGGGGATCCCCAAAATCCCCAGATAAGCCCATTTATGGTTAACTATCATAATCTGTACTGTTTTATTAATGAAAGTTTAAAACAAAGCCAAAAAAAAACAAAAAAAACTCCCAGTCATGTATTTAGATGTTATGATCATTATTATTTGTTAAAAGTAATTTTTTAAAAATTCAAATAAAATATATAGCATTTTCTCAACAAAAGGACTATTTTTGCTACAATTCTAATTTATAGCATTGTACATTATACATTACACATTGCTCCCCCAATTATTGCCAAACATAGCAGGATAAACATTTCTTGCTGCCATGTATTCCAAGTATGTGTTTATTTCTTTCTTTCTTTTCTCTCACCTCCAGCCAGAATGATGGAGTCGATGTCCCATGAGGTGGAGCTCAGGAGTGCCGAGCCTGAGATAATTGAGCTGCTGATTGAATTTATCTACACAGCTCGGTAAGAGTCTTGGCTAAAAGTAGAACGTTAGTAGTGACATGTTGTACACACTGTGTGAGACTGCGGCGTAAATGCTTTGAAAAGCTGCTAAACTTCACATCAGATTAGAAAAATCCTCTTTTAACTGTTTCTGTCACCCAATTTCATCAGAAATTCATCTTATAATCATCATCTCATCTCATCTGATAATGAAGTGCGGGTGTATTTTTATGTGTGTGTGTGTGTGCCAGGATCTCTGTGAACAGCAGTAATGTCCAGTCATTGCTAGATGCAGCCAACCAGTACCAGATTGAGCCTGTGAAGAAGATGTGTGTGGAGTTCCTCAAAGGACAAATCGATGCAACAAACTGCCTCGGTAAGAACAGAAACACAAACAAATGTTATTTGCTTTTACCTGACAGTGATGAACTATCAGACTGAGGGCCAGACATTTCTATCTGAGCGAGCTAGACTGGTACTCATGCCAGGTATGTACACAGAGGAGCATTTTTCTTTATTCTAGACTGGCTGCTCCTTGTGCAGGTATTTCCTCCCTGGCAGACTGTATGGACTGTCCCGAGCTGAAGGCAGCAGCAGAGGACTTCTTCCAGCTCCACTTCACTGAAGTCTACAAACTGGACGAGTTCTTGCAACTGGACGTCACTCAGCTCACACACTTACTGCATCAGGACAAACTCACCGTCCGTGCTGAGGCCCAGGTTTACAAAAATTCTTTGACTATATGCTTTATTTCTCTTGTGCTAGAATTTTTTAGAATATGCTTAAGATAAAACATTTCACTTGGTATTTTGGTGCCTAAGTTTGACGACATAGCAAAATAATACCTCCCCAACACTGTTTTGTGAAGTAATATATGCAAATTATGAGAAATGCTTCTTTTAACAATTTGGATTGTCAGGAAAAAAAATGGGTTTTTGATCACATCAGGAGAAAAACAATAGCCATTATAACCTATTTACACTTGTTCTGTTGCGTTTGTGTGCAGATTTATGACGCAGCGGTGCGCTGGCTGAAGTATGATGTGTGTAACAGACAGCAGTACATGGTGGAGGTGTTGGGGTGTGTTCGCTTTCCTCTGGTCTCCAAAACCTTCCTCTCCAAGACGGTGCAGGCTGAGCCCCTCATCCAGGACAACCCGCAGTGTCTCAAGATGGTCATCAGTGAGTAGGATGAGACACATGCACATAAACCTACAAACCATTATTTACGAGTGGACGCAATAAACACGCACAATACTGAGTGTGTTATATTCATGTTAAGAGCCACAAAAACACATGTAATGATGGCATTTTGATGGCATTGCCTGCAGTTTGTAGAAAAATGTTACATTATATTTGCGATATACTCTATTATAGTAGTGAGAGCTTAAATGTACGTATTATTGTTAGTGGAAAAATTCAAGGTTATTTCAGGGATCTAACAGAAATGCAGGTTTCCCAACTGTCCTTGAATAAGTAAAATCCTTGACTGTGTTGGAAAAATCGTGACATTTTGTTTTTTATAATACTTTTTTGTTGTTGTTGTTAATCTTTCACATCATTTAACAAAATGAATATACAAAAAATATACAAGCCACTAGCACAGATGTTGTAAACTCAAATAATTTCCCTACCCTGAATTAATGTATATATGTTAATATATTTGACCTACATTATCTCATATTGTAGATTAATTAAGATTAAGTTAAAACTTGCTTGAAATGTCTCCTGGGTTGATGTGAGCACACACACACATGCACACAAAAAATAAATCAGCCAATGCTTGTGTCCCAGGTGGGATGCGCTACCACTTGCTTTCCCTGGAGGACCGAGAGGATCTTGGAGAGAGCAGCCGACCGCGACGCAAGAAGCACGACTACCGCATCGCTCTGTTTGGAGGCTCCCAGCCTCAGTCCTGCCGCTATTTCAACCCTAAGGTACTGAGCTTCTGTCAGTAAATATTGTATAGATATACTCTTGTACAGCAAGGTTTGAAACCTCAGAACTGTCCTTAAATGAAACAATGTATTTGACCTCTTCAGCTTTACAGTGATTCTGACACTTCATTTCATATTTATCAGATCAGATATGGCGGAAATAAATGTTATAGCTGAAGTTTTGTAAAGTCTATCACATTTACCAGTTCTAAAGTGTCAGTCTGGCTTTTTCAATGCAGGAATCCACCTGGACAGACATCCGCTGCCCCTTCGAGAAGCGCCGGGACGCCACAGCTGTCTTCTGGGACAATGTGGTCTACATCCTGGGTGGCTCACAGCTCTTCCCCATCAAGCGCATGGACTGCTACAACGTCCTGAAAGACAGCTGGTACTCCAAGCTGGGCCCCCCCACACCTCGCGACAGCCTGGCTGCCTGCGCCGCCCAGGGCAAGATCTACACGTCTGGGGGGTCGGAAGTGGGTGAGCACCGGGAGGTGGAACGGGTGGACATGGGACTTGGGGATAGTAAATGGACTGTACTTGTATAGCGCTTTTCTAGTCTTATTGACCACTCAAAGCACTTTCACACTACACTGTCACATTCACCCATTCGCACACACATTTACACACTGGTGGCTGAGGCTACCGCACAAGGTGCCACCTGCTACTGAGTAATCATTCACACGCACTCACACTCCAATGACGTGGCATCGGGAGCACTTTTGGGCTCAGTATCTTGCCCAATGATACTTCGACATGTTGCCCGGAGGAACCGGGATCGAACTGCTGGCCCTCTGATTAGAGGATGACCCGCTCTACCTCTGAAACACAGCTGCCTTATGCTTACAGTGGACATAAATCCTAATTATGTACAGATCAGTACAGAGTTTTATTCACAGGTGAAGGATGTCTTTCTAAAAGCAATCGAAAAACAGCATTTCAGATATAACCTCCATAATTCGTGTGTTGCGTAACACAGTCAGCGTTGATGATCTGTCATGGAGGAAAGACATCTCTGTACTGAAAGCAGTTACTCACAGTGTTGTGTACTGTACATGTGTGTCTGCAGGCAGCTCTGCCCTCAACCTTTTTGAATGCTACGACACTAGAACGGAGTCTTGGCAGGTGAAAACCAGCATGTTGATGGCTCGCTGCAGCCACGGCTCAGTGGAAGCCAACGGGCTCATATACGTCTGCGGAGGCACGGTGGGCAACAACGTGTCAGGCAGAGTCCTCAACAACTGTGAGGTTTACGACCCCAACACTCAACAGTGAGTTTCACAAACCTACAGCTCAGGACTGTGCAAACCAAAGGATGATGAAGGACGTTTTTCTGCACAATAGCCTTGGTTACAGTATTGATGAATGAAATAATGAAAAAGAAATATTAGGGGAAAGAAGGTTGCCTTATTGATAGGCACTGGCTGACATCAGTAGGAAATGCAAGAAAAATGTCCTTATTATTTTCTGGTCTGCATATTCATATCGGCATTGTTTGATGAAAAGTGTGTACCCCCAAAATGTCTCAGGAAGGAGCATAAATCGCCTTCTTTTTAGATTAAATTTTAGTTTTAATTATTATTATTATTGAATGATTTTTTAAATCAGACCAATAAGTCATGGGAATTTCACAAAGAAGCAGAGAGCATAAAGATTAGAAACCATAGCTTTTTACCAGATAATAATCTTATATGCACATGACACAAAAGTAGTAAATCACATAATGTTGTGGTCTACCGCTGCAGTTATCCATGTTTATTGTTACACTCTCCCTGAATCCTTTCCTTGTCCCTCTGTCTGTCTTTGTCTTCATGTTTCTGCTCTCAGATGGAGAGAGTTGTGTGGAATGAGAGAAGCAAGGAAGAACCACGGGCTGGTGGTGGTCAACAGCAGGATCTATGCTGTAGGAGGGCAGGGGGCACTGGGTACAAAAAATATTAATATTAAGACTACAGTAGTAAGGAATGAATGATACATTAATAATACTATAGAATTACTACTACTACTACTACTACTACTACTGTAGCAAAATGTGGCCTCCGCATGATTCTTTTTTTGTGTGTTGTTTTTCTAGGTGGACTGGACTCGGTGGAGTACTACGACATTCCCAGTAACGAGTGGCGTGCTGCTTCAGCGATGCCGTGGCGAGGCGTAACAGTGAAGTGCGCAGCAGTTGGTGAGGTCATCTATGTGCTGGCAGGGTTTCAAGGTGTGGGGCGGCTCGGACACGTCCTGGAGTACCACACAGATAGTGACAGGTCAGTGTATTGACTAAATTTTACTTACATAAAACACATAGACATTGCGTTCTGTCACTAATAGGTGCAACTTATAAAACTATAAAACTTTAACTTATAAAAATCTGAGCACATGGGTTTAATTCTTTTCAAAAACATGGGGAGAAGGCAGTGAGCAACTTAAGACATAGCCCAAAAATTGGCACAAAAAAAATGAAGAAAAAAGTTACAAGAAAGTCACCTAAAAATAAGCAAAACAAAAAGTGAATAACAGCAAACAAATACCCTGGAAAAGTATAAAAACTGATTGATTGTTTTGTATATTTTATCCTATTTTTTTCTTTAACACAATTTAAAATATAAAATTGTTCTAATTGTATTTTTTTCAGGATATTTTCCGTATTTCTTCAGATAATTTTCTAATAATCCCCATCTCTCTTTTTTAAACTAATTTTTAGGTCATTTTCTTGTCACCTTAATTTCTTGCCGTTTGTGGTACATTTCTTGCCCAGTTGATCATTGCGTTTTTCCCTGTGTTTTGCAAAGAAATCTAAGCAGTTTGCTCAGGTTTCAAAGGGTGAAATATCTTGTGAGAGCGGCCAAACGCAGCACAAGAAAACTGATATCGATCCGCGTTTCAAGAGGATAAACCCTGAGTCTCATTACGCCAATATAACTAAAAAGTTTGATCCCTGAATCAGTTTTCTTCTGTGTGTTCAGGTGGGTGACATGCAGCAAGGTGCGGGCGTTTCCTGTCACCAGCTGCCTGATCTGCGTGGTCGACACATGTGGAGTCAATGAAGATGAAGACATGGACCTCATAGACTCTCAGTCACATGCTGCAGCCACTGCCTCTTCATCTGCCTCGACCTCATCCTCCTCATAGGACAAGAGGAGGATTCAGTGTATGTTAAATTGTGACGTTTGATGACTGTTGTGACAGTTTATGGATTCGTCCTTCAGTCTGGTATGCAGCTGATGGAGAGCTGTGCATATTTAGGCAGAAAACTGGTTTTGTTCTTTAAATAAGTCCATTAGCCACATTTCTTTTTAACTTTTAGCTGTGCCAGAATTGTAGGTCCTAATGTTTAAAGTGCCAATGGTACACTATTTCATAATTTAAGGGAACAAGGAGACTTTTTTTAGTTGCATACTTAGGCTAATTTCTTTTAAACAAAATTTAAAAAAAAGAAAAGCAAAAAAGTGGTAAATACAAGTGGAGCATTTTTTTTAAAAATTTGATTTCTCTGTCCTTATTTTAAAGAGCTTTGTAATGTTGTTTCTGTTGTGAGAATTGTATTTCATTCCAGAGTGTAGCAAGGGAGCTTTAAAGGTTGATTTTTTTTGTTTTGGGGTTAATTGTTTACTTTATGTTTCCATGGGATAGTAAACCACCTAGCAACAGCCTGTTGATGTTATACCCCATGAAACTTACACCTCGCAAATTTGTGGGTATGACAGTTGTCTTGACTTTAAACATTTATATCTCCACAGTGGCAAAATGCATTTTTTCGTCACATTTAAACGTCCATATCCCTTTGTTCTTTTGCAATTTGAACTGTTAACTGAACTGCATTTCTGAATTGCTGCATCTTGGTTGTGTTGTGTACATATTTATAAGAGTATTTTGTTAATACACTGTCACTTAAAACTGACTTTAGAAAGAATGAGTTAACATTTTTCTCAGCTGTATGTGGTTACGAGTAAAAAAAAAGTTGAATGTGAAAATTGAAATAAAAACGTGTCAGTAAGTTTGATTTATATTTTTTATTACATAAAGATGAGTAAACTCAAGCACCAAATTCAGAGTTTGAAGGCATCTGCGATAAAATAAGATTTACTCATTAAGATGACATTAGCTGCCAAACAGGAGATGATACGATAGGACATCTCTGTATATTCACCGTTTAAATCTTGTGGTGACGTTAAGTCAAGGTTGAAAACATGCATAAATTACAGTGGCGTTACTTTAATAAAAAGCTCTCATAAATCTGCTAAAATATGGCAAGAGTGGGCTTTAGGAAACTGCGACATTTTGCTTGATATATTTTGACCTCACTTGATTTTAGACAGCGACAGAAGTTTTCACAGGCAGGTAAATATCACTTTTGGAGGTTAAATTAGTGCAATAAAGTTATAGAGATAGAAGCTCAGTGGTCAACATTAAGAGGTGTAGTTATTCACTGGTGAAATCTGTAGCATCCCCTGAGTGTGTTATTGATAAACACTGGAATGTCCTCCCTCGTTTGGCCCCTAGCAAGTGCTTCTTATCGATCAGTTCATTTTTCTCTGCCTCCTCATCAATCGTCATCAAACTCTTCCTCACTCATCAGGAGAGCAAACCTGTTGTTAATCTCCTCAGCCCCTCTGTCCCCTCCCCTTCCTCCTCTCCCACCTCCCCCCCTTCCTCTTCCTCTTCCTCTCCTTCCTCGGCCTCTGCCTCTCCTCCCTCTCCCTGCTGCAGAAGAGGAGGGATGGCTTTTGGAGCCGCAGGTCCTCACAGCGTCCAGCAAGGAGGAGTAGAGTTGTCCAGATAAGAATCCCCCGGCAAGGAGGGATTCAGCAACTTGGCCTCCTTTCAGATACCTGAGGAGGCCGTGCACCAGCGTACCACTGTACAACCTGAGAGAGAGAGAGAGAGAGAGACACACACGCACGCACGCACGCACGCACGCACGCACGCACGCACACACACACACACACACACACACACACACACACACACACACACACACACACACGCACACACGCACAGGGAGGCAACCAGATCACAAAATTTACATTTTTTCCACTCAACCATGGTGGATAGTCAAGTCCTTCATGTATTTTTTTTTGTTTGTTTAAAATTTTTCAGGAGCTGATAAACTTTAAATTTATTGGATTTTTACGTTGGTTAACATTCAAAAAACACATTTTTTAAAAACAATGTCAGGTTCCAGGCTTGCAGGTGTTCACTTGTGGTGGCTAAAAAAATTATTTATTCATTAATTTGAACTTAAGCTACGGTAAATCATCTAGTTCTCATACAAATTAAACATGTTTAACATATCAACGAGTCTTGTCAAAATTTTGGAATTTCTAACTTTGATACAGTTAGAGATTGGTGGTTAGTAGCAGAGAACAGCAGAATGACTGCAGCAAACATTAAATATAAGAGACAGTGAGAAGAGCTCAGCAAGTACCGGTGTATCGATTCTGCAGAAAATGAGTATTGAAACTGTTTCATATAGTCCTTCAGTATATTGATGAATCAATATTTTTGACAACTCTAATAAAAATATAATTTTAACATAAAAATTCAAGCATCATAACAACATTTAAAAACACAAGTTTGTGTAAAACAGCAATTTGGATGCATTTTCTTTTAGTATTGTGAGCAGATTATTTCCTGTAAATACTGCATCAGAGATGAGTTTTCCTGATATTTTTAGGACATTTTTATATGATTCCCTTTCTTTATTACATTCTCCCTGACGCTTGTCCATTGTTCGGTTAGGTTGTTTTAACTGCGTACTTTTCTAATCCAGGACAAGGCTGTTTAGCAGAGAGTGGAGGCTCTGTGAAGATAGTCTGTGATCAGGTCTTCACTGTGCTCTTATCCTGTGACTAGGAATAAAGGGGAACACACAGGTGTGTATATATACACAGAAGGCACTAATCAAGACAACGACACACACAGGTGGACAAAGCGAACAGGAGGGAAACACAGGAATTAGCTAACAAATGCAGGTGTGGCAGGAAACTCAAGGGTGGTGCAAAAAAGACTAAAACAGAGCAGGAGTGCAGAGAAAACCCTAACAAGGAAGGACAAACAAGGCACAAGAAAGGTGAAACTAATCAGGGAAACACACAAAAGACTTGCGTTATTAATACTCTATAAATATTTCCTGTATGTTCGGGTTGTATTTTAGTGAAGAGACTACTGAGGAATAAATATGTACTATCATTATAACCTTGCTAAAACGACAAAGTTTAAGGTGTCCTGAGACTTCTGCACAGTACTTGTATGAATTCAAGAAATACATAATTTTTGTTGTCATGTTTACCTAGACGCAAGGGGTTCTGGGCTTATCCTGTGAGATTTTATTTAAATTAATATCTCGAACAATAATCTAAACTTTATAAATCATTTCATTTTGTTGTCTTCCTAAAAATTAATGAAATACTGAGATACAGGCCTAACCTGGACTAAATGATCCAAGAAATAACAGATTAATTGATCAAATAGTTGATAATTGCAACTCTGGTTTTCATCTGTGGAAAATACAGTGTTTTATCTCTCTCCTCTTTCAGGTCTTACCATGATAGGTGCGGTTCAGGCAGTGGCAGCAGCAACAGCTGATTAAGACACAGTGCGCTCCAGAGGCAGGCCTGCCATTGGCTGAAACTGTGAGCCGCTCCAACATCCAAGCCCCGTCTCTCCCCTGGCCTCACACGCTGTCGATCAAGCCCTGACCACACGTTGCGCTCTGCAGCCCAGTTCAGCTGAGGGACTGGGATGATACGCAACAGTTTTTTGATCATAAAGGATAGATGGCTGTTTGTCTTGTTGCTGGGATAAATGTGTTTTTGTAACAAAAGATACAACACAACTAACCGGTATGTTGGTAGTGGGTAGCTCCTGGCTGGTTGTTCAAGGTCAGCTCTCCGTAAACCATCCCAAGCACCAAAGCCTGGAGCTGAGGCTGTGAGGGCGTCGGTGTGGCCTCTCGCACCCAGAAGGCTGTCACTGCTACAGCCAGCCTCAGGTGGGGAGGAACAGCAGTTAGGGCAGACTCCTTCGTCCCCAAGACTTCTAACAGGACAGCAAGACGAACTGCCACAGGAGCCTGGATAAATCATAAGTGATTTCACATAAAAACTACAGTACTGTGCAAAAGTCTTAGGCCACCATAAATTTGTTGATTTTTATAATATATATGTCTCTTTATTAAGATACAAAGAATACAGAAAACATGTTCAATGCATTAAAACACAGAAAAAGACTAAAACAGAACAGGTGTGCAGAGAAGACCCTAACAAGGAAGGACAAACAAGATACAAGAAAGGTGAAACTAATCAGGGAAACACACAAAAGACTCGCATTATTAATACTCTATAAATATTTTCTGTATGTTCTGGTTGTATTTTAGTAAAGAGACTACTGAGGAATAAATATGTACGATCATTGTTTAAGGTGTCCTGAGACTTCTGCACAGTACTCTATGAATTCAAGAGACATATCATTTTTGTTGTCATGTTTACCTGGCCGAGTGTATCTAGACGCAGGGAGGTTCTGGGCTGATGTGCTTCCACCTGGTTTTTCTTCAAGTTCAGATCCACACGGTCGTACTCCTCTACACTGATTGGGGCATTAGAGCCCTGAGCCTGCACTGTAGCTGCTTGTTCAATGCCAAATCCTACATTAGCACCCTGCTGTGTGGGTAAAATGATGCCCTGACCCCTACCTCCACCAACATGACCACCTCCTCGCCCCCTTCCCCCTCGCCCTCGTGTACCCTGGCTGATGTTTTCTTGGCCCCTCATACCTCCTGCTTGGACATCTTGGCCTCTCTTCAGTAATATTCCATATATGGCCTGGCGTATGGCTCTGGCACTGCAATGACTGCTGGCTAGCTTGCTGTTCTCCACCTGTGGGATGAGCAGGACTCTATGCATCACTACAGCATCTACAACCAAAGGAGCCAACAGTCCCTGCGCTGCAGCCAGCGACAGGCACTCTGGCAGCCCAGAGATCCGCCCTCCAGGAGCCGCCTTACCTCCAGAGAACCAGCGAGCCAGAGAGCTCTGAGCGGTGATGTGGTACTCCTGCATACCTGCCCACAGCTGGGAACTGAGCCCACCCTTCTGTCCTCTCTTGCCCCTACCGCCTCCACCTTCCTCCCCCATTAGCCTGCTCACTTCCTCCAAAGCCTCAGCAGGACTTGAAAAAGAGCACAACCAGAGGAGAAAGCCCTCGATGCGTGAAGCGGGTGCTCTGCCTTTACCTCTGCCGCCACCTCTCCCTGCTGCACTCACATCTATCAGGCTCACAAGTGTCTCAGCATCTTTTGGAGTGCCGTAGTCATTACCAGCCAGGACGGCACACAGGGGCAGTAACTCCTGGTTCATGCCCCCAAACCAGCGACACAGCCTGTTAGTGGTGTAGCAGCGAGCCGAGATGTAGCGGTGAGAGGCTTTACCGTTCAGATTGGTCCACTGGAAAAAATGGAGTGGCAGATAACCACCTAGGAAAACAAAGCATATAAACAACATGTAAAACAACAGCTATATACTATCACTATCACTCATTACAAAGGTCTTTGTGGACTTGTGTTGATGGCAATTTTTTTTTCAAATTTAGGGAGAATTTTGAAGGGAAAAAGAAAAAAGCTAGGAAAAAACATATTTTCAGAATTACTATAATTACATACTTAAAGTTATGTTCCAGAATTATTAAGATTTTTAAAGCACTTTTTCCAAGTCTTTTTTGTCCTTTTTTAACTTTCTTTCTTTTCCTTTTAAAATAATTTCAGGTAATTTTCTTGATCTTTTTTTTTTAAACTAATTTCTTGTTAATTTTGGAGTAATTTCTTCATTTGTTGCTATTTGCCTTCTTCCCATGTTTTTGAAAGAAATCAAACCAATTTATTCAAGTTTCAAAGAGTTAAAGTCCTGTCTCTACCCACACCTGGCAGGTCAAAGATATAAAAGTCGCTGTCGTTGGTCAGAACTGGGCAGTTCCACTGTCGAGCCAAGCACGCAATTTCCCAGTCAGCCTCCGCTGGACACTGGAACAGTGGGACTCCTCTCTGGACGAGGACCTGAATGAAGACATCTCGTGTGAGGATGGGGAGTACAGAGCCGTTGCGGCCGTGGGAGAGACTGTCCGCCTCCTTTATCTTGGACTGCAGACGCTGGCGCAGAGTGGGAAACTTCTTTTCACTGGGGTCAATCCCTTATTAACATACAAAAAAGACAGAAAGAAATATCTGTTGGTGTTACAAATGCCGACAAACCTAATGGACAGTTATTTATTTAAGGAGAATTTGCCTTTCAAACCCAAAGGCAGGTCTTGTGGTTCATGGGAAGTCTTAAACTGAATGAAATCTCTGACTGATGTTTAAACATGGAAACATTCATATAATGAATTTTAAAAAGTTGAGTTTCCTAAAAAATAAGAAACTCATAGGCAGTGGTGTAGTTTATAAAAGTAACAATACTTTGTTACAATACAGAAGTATATTTTGGAAGCATCTGTACTGTACGTAAGTTTTTATATTTCTGTCACCTTTCACTTTTACTCCACTACATTTCCTAAATAAAAGGTATACTTTTACTCCACTACATTTCTATGTTTTGGAGTATTTTACTGTAGGAGCAGGGTGAGGGTTTCTTTCACAACTTCACCTACTACCAGGGTGCTTGGAAAAGATAATATATCAAAAGAGGTCCAAGCTCCAGCAACACTGGTAGTATTTCGAAGAACTTTATAGCAATAACAACATATTTTAGCTTGTGGCCTTCATCAAAATGACCTAAATAATCCACAGAATTCAGGCCGCTTTGTTTTTCTTTTTAAAACCAGCCTTTACTTGTTCGTATACAACGTGGTTAATGAGATTGATAATCAATATTTGGAATCGCTATGCATTTACAATAAAATTAAAAATCTGTCTGTCAATATTTAGAATTTGGAATACAACAAACTCCAACACAAAATTTTGTTTAATTGCCTTTAGCAAATGTTTAATGAAAACTGAAACTTTTATTAATTTATTTTTATTAAGTCAAGAGAAAATTTAAATTAAAAATGAATAAATAAAAATAGTTGCCTGAGGTTTTACAATGTAAAAGTTCCTCCCATGCTAACACTATACTAACAATTAATTTTATCGGTGATCATTAAATTTTCCAATACAGATAATCAGCAAAATGCTAAATATCGGCCCCAATAATCGGCCAGGCTGATAATCTGTCGACTC
Organism: Plectropomus leopardus; assembly: GCF_026936395.1. Classification (NCBI taxonomy): domain Eukaryota; kingdom Metazoa; phylum Chordata; class Actinopteri; order Perciformes; family Serranidae; genus Plectropomus; species Plectropomus leopardus. Next base: position 14,244,957 of record NC_142192.1, on the reverse strand, counting down.
CTATTTAACATTATAACATTGCTTTTGATACTTAAGTACAGTAAATATCAGATACTTTAAGACTTTTACTCGAATAATATTCTAATAGGTGAATCAAACTTCTACCACAATCATTTTCTGGTTAGATATCTCTACGTTTAGTATGGCTTTTAGATACTTCATCCACCACTGCCGATAGACACTGCAATTCCAAAGCATCCTCACCTCCATCCAGTACCACATATGGCTGGATGTTGCAGGCCGCCAATGCAGAGAGGAACTGGGTGAGCAGGCAAGCAAAAGCATCATAGTCCCCTCCATGCTGCTGGTCCAGACCGTGGTTAAAGTAGAGACGGAAATACAAGCTGCAGCCATCAATAACCAGGCGGCTGTCCCTGAACTTCACATCCTGGAGGAAGTTTCTGTTCCCCTCCACATAGGTGGTCAGACCCTGGACACCCATAGGATCTCAGGGCCTGCAGGAGAACATGTAGTGAGAGGATGAGTTAATGAGTTACTCACAGGGGTGCTGCAGTGACACGAAGAGTAGTTTCCTGGTTGCTGTGAGGGGTGTGGAGTCTGCGGTTTTGGAGATATCCAATTATAGAAGGAGACGGAAAAATATCATGCGCTCCTTCTGCTGAGTAGACAGTCAGCTGCACAGGAGTTTGTTTTCCTGACAGACATTGTGACTGACTCTTGGAAAATTACAAGAAAGCGGAAGTTTTTGCAACAAAACAATTCGTATAAAACAATGCTAAGAGATTTAACCTTATTATATATACATTTTCAAACAATTATTCGACACGTAGCTTGAAATTAAAGAGTTGCCACCGACCTATGTCACTTTACTTCTGTTTACATGACTCGCGCTGTTATTTCCTTGTTGTGTGAAACTTCAAAGTAAAAGCCCTATATTTTAACAACGGTATGTATTCTGTTGTGCATAACAAACACTTATGGTGTATTTTAAAGGGACAATAATAAATCAAAAAAGCATACGATTAATTTGTAAAAAAAAAAAAAAAAATGTAAAAATAATACATAGTTAATTACTCAGAAATTGAAAACCCTTATGCCGAACTGCGACAGTCACGTTGCGTCTCGCGAGACAAAACGAGAACTCCAAAGCTAGCAAGCGCGCTAGCCAGTTTTGTTCTCCCATTTGAGAATATCCTCGTTTTATTATGGCCACAATGTCCGGAGGAACAAACCTCGGCATTCCCGGGACAAGCCAAACCAGCTCCGGAACATCCACACACCGGAAAAAAGACAGCAGTCCGTCCGCCAGGTTCTGGGAGAGCCCAGACACTTTAGCCCAGCTGGAGGTGGTGCGACAGTGGATCGGGAAGCACTACAAAAAGGTAGTTAGCTGGTCAGAAAGCTAGCTAACAAGCTAGCCGCCCCCTGCTAGCATGGCTCAGACTGTAAACAAACGACTCATGCTGAATAACGTTACGTTTACACTAGTCTGCAAGATTTGTGTGGTGAAGTTAAAGAGTGCCGTGTTTATTTAAAATAATAAATATAAAATATGAGGTCCAACTTTAGTTAAGTCTCAGAGGTTAATCAAAACAAATACAAGAGTTTAGGTGGCGATGCTATCGGTAAAACGCAGTGGGTTGCATTAAGCATGATGATACTACATTCTCCTCATATGCCTCATAAAAGCTCCGATTGTGTTTGTGTGTCTTCAGTATGTGCTGGTGGATGCTCCATCATGTCAGGCTCTGGCTGCAGTGATCCTACAGCTTCTTCAGTTTCAAGAGGATGCCTTTGGCAGACAAGCTACCAGTCCTGCGCTCACCAAACTGCCTGTAAGTCCGTTTTTGGAATCGTTACACTTCACTCTGAATTTATAATACCTGATCGTTTGATTGTTAGCAGTTCTCAAATTGCATGCCAAGATGTGATGATATGTTCTTGTAAATGGATAGATACATTTGTGTGACAACACTATTGCAATTATTATGCGTTTATGCAATCTATTCAATTTTTCCTATTTGTTATTTGTATTCTGGAGCTTGGTACAAAAGAATTGCACTACACCTTGTACTGTCTTTTTTTTTTAGTGTGACATATACAAGCAATTTGATTTTATCAAGTCAAGTTTTGATATTGTATATCTAGAATATTCAAGGATAAAAACACCAAAAATCTTGAAGCATCTACCAGTTGTGGTCCTCATTAGACAGCGAAAAGAGTAAAGTGACGGAAGATCTGGCAAGATGTGTTTAAAACATATAGAACAAAACAGACTGTTGATTTTTACAATTTCTCTGCAGGCACAGTACTTCTTGGACCTGCGGCCAGGGGGTGGACTCTGCCACATCCTTGGCACTGCCTACAAGTTCAAGGCTGAGCAAGGCTGGTGAGTAGCATGCCTGTAATGTCTTTGCATTTTTCGTAATAGTATCCTTCATATCATCTCTCTTCTGTTCTCTTTCTTTTATAGGCGCAGGTTTGACCTGCAGAATCCATCCAGAACTGAAAGGAATGTCGAGATGTTTGGTGCTATCGAAAGAGCACTGATCCAGGTGACATAGACTCATATAAATACACACAAATTAACCTCACCAGAGATGCAACACTAATAAATGTGTGCATGTGTTTTGATTGTCTACAGAACAAATGTATGTCACTGCCTGTGGTATATGTGGACCCTACACTGGATGAGGAGCTGACGAGCAGACTTACGGATATTATTACCAAACACCAGGTAAAGTTCTGCTCGAGTGAATTACCTTTGAGCGAACAGTGTGATGAAGACAAAAATGTTTTAGGTTGATGTACACATAGGCACGTCTAGATGACTTAAAAAGTAGCAAGCATATGAAACTCTGCATAGCTCTGATAATGTAGTTCAGTATCAGTGCTACAGGGTCACAGTTTGTCCCACCACAGGCTACACTCACTGAGGACCGAACGCTCGCCAGTCACCACATCTGCCCCTCACCCGCTTCGACAGAGGAAGGTGAGTTAAAGTTTTTGTGTGAATATGTGTTTGTTTTCCTTTAAAGGGCTACTTGGCACGTATATAATCTAATAAATTGTTTCTGACACATTTATTTTTAGATGAATGGATGCGTCCTGTAATGCGTAAAGACAAACATGTTTTGGTACACTGGGGCATGCACCCTGACAGGTAATACACGAGCACAGACAAACATGCTCATACATAAACACAATACTTATACTTATTGTGTCGCTTGCCACTTTTTTAACAGTTACGACAGTTGGCTGTCTGCGAGTGATGTTGAAGGAGAGGTTGAAGAGCCACCACATTCAGAAAAGCCGTGGCGGGTCAGTAAAGCAGCACACATACCAAAAACATGATGCTGTTAATGCTGTACTAGATTACACAACCATTTTTGTTTTTGCTACGTTTACATTTACACTTTATCAATAAGTCTAAGTCAATTATGTTGTTGTTTTTTTCTATATGTTCTTTTATGTGGGCTTTTTTTGGGCGCTAGATGAGATGCACCAGTATGCACATTAACGCAAATTTTGTATGGGTGGGTGTGCTCCAGGTCCATGCTGGCTGGGTTCTGGACACAGATGTTTTCAACGAATGGATGAATGAAGAGGACTATTGTGTGGATGAGAGGAATGAACCAATAATTCTCCGTCGACGTATTCACCTCAGAGACGACCAGGTTTGTGTGAAGCTGTTGGCTGTCTAGAGGGCTTGTGGGCAGGAAGGTGCTCTCAATTATTAATGCATTAATCCTCCTCTTTTTCCTGGCAGAAAATAGAGGAAATCGTAAATGAGGGGACTTTCATTTTCCAAACATCTTGATCTTGAGCTCTGATATTTCAGTCAATGATGTTTAAACTCTGGCTTTGTTGGTTTTTCATCATGTACCTCTTTGCGCTGTTGCAGGACTCCAAACCCACCCCTTCCAAAAAGAGAAGACGCTCCCCCTCTCCTCCTGCCTCTGAAGGCAGGAAGAAAGGAAAGAAGGGGTAAGAAACAACTGTTTTAATCAAACAGGAGGGTATGTTTTTGTTTTGGTAATTTAGTGTGTAGTCTCAACATTTATTTTTGTGTGTGTGCACAGGAGAAGGCGTGGACAACAGGAGGAAGAGCCAGAGGAGGACCTGACCAAAGACATGGAGGACCCTACCCCTGTTCCTAACATGGAGGAGGTTATACTACCCAAAAATGGTAAAACACTAAAAAATAATGACTAGGAAATTTGCCACATAGAATTATTCAGTAAAGTAGCAGTTTATCTCTAAATTATTTTCTTATGTTCTTGTAGTCAACCTGAAGAAGGACAGTGAGAATACTCCTGTCAAAGGAGGGACCATGGCTGACCTGGGTAGGTTAAGTGTTATAGCTAATGTTTCAAGGGATACTTCAAACCCCAAAATATCATTTGTACATCCATCACTCGTCTGGTATTACCTCAAATTCATAAAAAAAAACAATTCTTCTTGCATTCCTCCAGTAAATATGGAATCCAAAAACTTGAGAAAATTCTTAAAGAAATTACATAAAGGGGGGCTACGTTTAAAAACAGCAAAACTATATCAAAACATCAGTTTAAAGATGCTCTCACAACTTGTACAGTATAATCTACGTCTCATATATCCGTCAGTTGCTCAGTACTTTACATGCACATGCATTTTTGCTAAAACGTTACTATTTAAAAACAAGTAACGCATCTGGGCAAGTACGTGCGTGTGCATTCCATTGAAATCCTGCCTCTCCGCTCTGCCTGAGACTTGGATTTGCGTGAGTTGTGTGGGAGTTTGTAAACAGATGTTTTGAAACAGATTTGCGGTCATTAAAAACAGTCCCATTTGTTTCAAGAGTTAATCAAGAGTTGTCTTGTTTTTAGATAAGAAAAGCAATGTTTTCTTTATGTATTAATGCAACATCGGGTGAGTAATTGATATAAAAATGATCATTTTTGGGGTGAAGAATTTTTTCTATAAAGAAATGTAGCATTTGTAAATGATTCTTACAACAATAAAAAAGAATGAATTAAGGCTGGTATTTTGTTTGTGTTAATGCACCTTGAATTTTCACCCTTCCTGAAAATTTCTTCTTTCAGATGAACAGGAGGATGACTTCCCAGGAAGGGTAAATATGATGTCACTTCATCTTAGTGAAAATGTTTTCTAATTGCAGGAGGTCTGAGAAATCTGCCTCATGTATTGTCTTTGATGTTATAATGGTACTAAATGCACCTTGTGTCTGTATGTGTGGGTGTATGTGTGTGTGTGTAGGAAGATGAGGAGGGTAGAGCGGAGATACCTCGTCTGTCAGAGGGAGAGGATAACATCACAGAACAAACCCATCACATCATAATACCAAGCTACACATCTTGGTTCAATTATAATAGGTAAATGAAAACACACACAGATGCATTCTTCAGCACATACTCAAATTCATAACCTAATCCCCAATAACCTTTCCATATATTCCAGCACTCACTCCATAGAGAAACGTGCATTGCCTGAATTCTTCAATGGAAAGAACAAGTCCAAATCTCCAGAAATGTGAGTACTGCAGAATTTAAGACTTTTAACAATCAAGTCTGATCCAGTTATGGAGATGGTGTCACTAAAAAACCTTTTTTTGTCCTGCACACTGCAGCTACCTGGCGTACCGTAACTTCATGATCGACACATACCGGCTCAACCCCCAGGAATATCTCAGTTCAACGTCTTGCAGACGCAACCTCACTGGAGACGTCTGTGCAGTCATGAGGTATGACTTAGTGTGTGGGTGTTTGCCATCATGCATTGTCTCGCTGTATCTGCTTGAGTAAGTGCAGTATGTGGGTGTTCTGAAATATAAATGTGCGAACAAATTCAATCTGTTAGTGTTGGGATGAAACAATCGGTATGTGGTGCTTTTAATGCATCTCAAAAGCAGCTTTTACTTTTAAGTACAACGTGACACGAGTGGATTTGTCAGTGTATTTACATCCATATGTGGGTGCATTTTTATAGCTTCAACACTGTAGAAATGAACAGAAGGATAAAATATTCTTTGTGTCCAGGGTTCATGCGTTTTTGGAGCAGTGGGGTTTGATTAACTACCAGGTGGATGCAGAGAGCAGACCACTCCCCATGGGACCCCCACCCACCCCCCATTTTAATGTTTTGGCTGACACACCGTCCGGGCTGGCCCCCCTACAACACAAACCCCTGCAGGTAAAACAAACACACACACACATACAGGAGCACGTGACAGCAGCTCTACAGAGATGTCTGATTGCATCCTGATAAACTCGGCGCCCCACTCTCACTCCTGCAGGTGTCAGCCTCTCAGCACATGCTGTATTTCCCAGAAAAGAGCAGAGAGAAGCCTTCAGACTGCCAGAACTTTGGTCTTCGCTCCGACATCTACACCAAGAAGCACCCTAAGGTCTCACACAGTAACCATACAAAAATAGTGAAAATGGCTTTTTTTAAAAAAAAAACTTTTCTTGTTTTAAGATAGTTTAAATCATGTTTTGCACACAGGGTTGCAACGGTATGTTGTTATTGTTTGAATAAATGTTTTCCGTTCCATTTTCCATTCAGTTGCGTTTTTTTCAGAACATTAAATAAAATTAATACTGTAGATAAGTAAAGGTGCATGTGAAGTACACAGGATAACCACCAATTTTCTTTTTATTACGGTTTACTGTAAACTGATAATCCGTTGCAACCCTTTTTCGTAAAATTACCTAGTTTTACATTTACATGTTGACATATTTTTTCTCAATTGTTTTCCCCTTTTTAATATACTAATCTCTCTTTTTTTAACAATTTCTGTGAATTTTTAAATGTCTTTAAATAAGAATTGTAATATTTTTATGGCATCTGTCTCAGACGAAAGGAGCAAGTGCAGGAAGGGAATGGACAGAGCAAGAGACGCTTTTGCTTTTAGAGGTAAGACACTAACTTTTGGATTTCTATCATAGATATTAGGCCTTATAAGTCATTGAAGTCTTCAGTTTGAATGTATCTGCTGTAATTGATCCATCTTTTAATTTCTTTTTTGTCAAAATGCGCAAAAGTCCACCTTTCTGATGTTACAAATCTTAAAATATCTTTATGTCTTTTCACATAATACTTGCACTTACCTGTTGGCAAAATTTAGATAAGCCGAACTCATTCTAAATTTTGTATACCTGCATAAAAGACGGGACCACTTGTGTATTACTTTCCTTCTTAACTAGCTTAAATAAGAAAAAGATGATTTGTCCAAAACTTTCTTATATTTTTTTTTATTTATTATTTTGACAAGGAATTTATGTGCCTGACACCCCTAGACACCCTTTTTATACGCGACTCTTATCTTCCAGTGAAAATGCTTAATTTTTTTATTACATGGTGATTGACGTTTAACGTTTTACAATCTCTTCTCTGCCTCGCCTGTTATTCTGTCTTTCCCCTCTGTCACTCTCAGGCCTTAGAGGTCTACAGAGATGACTGGAACAAAGTATCCGAGCATGTAGGCTCCAGAACTCAGGACGAGTGTATCCTCCACTTCCTTCGTCTGCCGATAGAAGACCCTTACCTAGAGGACTCATCTGCCTCCCTCGGCCCACTAGCGTACCAGCCTGTGCCTTTCAGTCAATCAGAAAACCCCGTCATGAGCACTGTGGCCTTCCTGGCATCCGTGGTTGACCCGCGGGTGGCATCATCCGCAGCTAAGGCCGCACTAGGTGAGAGGACAGAGAAGGAGGAGTGTAAATATCTGTGTAGTATGGATTATTGTATGGTTTTGATTCTACATCTATGTCTTCAGAGGAGTTTTCCCGAGTGCAGGAGGAGGCGACGGATAAGGTCTCTGAAACATCCAACCAGCCTGACAAAACAGGTAATACATGCACATAATCACACACAAATAAATATTGTTCTCCCCAATGCATCTCTTATTCTGTCTTCCTCTGTCCTTCAGAGTCGATGGATGCAGACAAAATAGAAACAAACTCCACCTCCCACCAGGTGAGTCAGCTGTAAGATCTCAGATATAGTTTTGTTGCAGCTGCTCTCGATGTTTTTTGTGGCTTACCTTAAGTGTGTGCACATTTGGATCTGTTCCAGGTCCCTTCAAGGGCAGATGGGCTGAAGGCAGAACCCAGTGGGGCCAAAGTGGAGGGAGACCTAGTCAAAAGAGAAAACGCAGAAAATATACTTGCAGAGGACAGAGACGGTATATAAATGTGTCCAGTTAATGCACTATGTGTGCGCACGTGCATGTCTGTCTAATGAAACTCTTATCTGTTCCAGGAAGGGGGGATGACGATGAGAGTTTAGGGCGGGGAGACGTGGATGAGGGAAGAGTGATGGAGCAGGATCTGGTGGAGGGCAGCGTTGCCACGGCAGCAGCAGCTGCTCTTGCTTCAGCTGCCACAAAAGCCAAGGTAAAGCCCCGCCCTTCCACTTCAAAACCGACCAATCACAGGGATGGAAAGTGAAGCAATGGTTGTCATCTTAAATAGAGGGGTCTTTTTCAGTCTTGCCACTGTTTTTCTAGCAGCCAAGACAGACACCATCTTTCAGATCTTTCTTTGCACACGAGTGTATATGTAGGATATACAATATATCTGACAGATTATAGATGGGGTTTATTTGAAAAATGTTTTAATGCAGGTTATAAATGAAATAAATGGTCCTGTAAAGTGGGTTTGATTCCACATTGTGTTTTTTTTGTAAACCAAGAAGTTCTTTTCAGACTTTTGGTTTTTCCCAATCTTCCCTACATGAGTGAGATCACTTATGCGCCGCCTCTTGTTACCAATGATTGATTTTGTAGTTTCCTTTCATTTACTCTCTTAATTTATTTCCTCTCTCCCTCCTTGCCATGCTCTGTCACACCCAATTTATTCTACCTTCCTCGTACCTCTTTTCTCCTCTTCCTCAGGGTTTTCTCTCTTTTATCTTTACCTCTGCTACCTTTTTAATTTCCTTCCTTCTCAACTGTCAAATTTGCTTACCCGTGCACTTCTGTACTCATTTATTGTGTCTATTCTTCTAACCTCTTCTCACTTTCTGCGTCTTTGCCTCGTGTGATTGCAGCACTTGGCAGCAGTAGAGGAGAGGAAGATCAAGTCCCTGGTGGCTCTGCTGGTGGAGACCCAGATGAAGAAGCTAGAGATCAAACTGAGGCACTTTGAGGAGCTGGAGACCATAATGGACCGTGAGAAAGAGGCTGTGAGTGAACATGAATATCTGCCAAAGCCAATCTTTAATTCCTGAAATGTAAAAGAAAGAATCTAATGTCTGCGTGTACGTGTGTGTCATGCAGCTGGAGCAGCAGCGGCAGCAGCTCCTGTCCGAGAGACAGACGTTCCACACTGAGCAGCTGAAACAGGCAGAGATGAAGGTTCGCCAGCAGAGGGAGCAGCACAGTCAGCCGGGATACACAATGCAGCAATCAGGTCTGACCACACACAAAAATCTAAAGCTGTCTAAGAAGTGACACACCCAAAAATAATGTTATTTTTTTAAGGACAAAACCACTGACACATTTTCACCTTTAAGTAATGGTTTGTTCCTGCGCTTAACATCTCTGGTACTCTCATTTCAATTTAGCCCTGCCTCCTCCGTCAGGTCAGGCCATGCCCAACCGGATGATGCCTGGTGGGGGAAACACTCAGGTGATGGCCCCTCGACACCCTGGAGCTCCCAATGGCATGTGTGAGTTTTCGTTACTGGTTCAAAATGCTGTTTTTTGTTATTTTATCTATGGTCAGACTCTGTTGGTATAATGATACTATCTTCTTCTGTTTTGTGTCTCAGACCCGTCCTCACAACCTGATGGGATAGCACCAGCTCAGCCAGGTCCTCCTGCGTCCAGCCACAGCTGAACCGACCAGAAAAGACACACACACACACATACACACACACTTCCATTAACCACACATGAAAATGTAACACTGACAGAAATGTTCAGGAACAACTGTTAAGAAATTGAACTCTGTAACTCTTCATTAGTCACGTGTTTATGGACACAAGTAAGTACACTGTTAATGTGTAATTGGTCAACGGCTCAGTCCGTCTTATATCTGTGAAATATTTGTGCTCTGATGTCAGAGTTGGGAAAGACTGAACTCGACTCATTAAAGTTGTTTTACAAGAAACAAGATATGTCTTTTGTTTCAGTCCAGCTGGTTTCATTAAGTGCGCGTGTGTGCGTGCGTGCGTGCAAGCATTGCTGTTAAAAACATCCTAAAAATGACAACTTTTTTTGCCCCTTCTCTGAGATTGCTGAGTTTGTTCACTTAATGTACATAAAAAGTGGAACACTTGCCCTTTTATTAAGTATACTCCATGAATCAGGTTGCATAAATGTATTTATTGTTTTCAAAATCATACATATTCTTCCACACATTCTATAAACTACATATGTATGTAGTTTGTGGGGTGGTGGTGGTTGAGGGTGTATTAACTAAACCTGCTTTGTGTTTACATCCTCTGAACTCATCTTTGTATGTGACGACAATAAAGTTTCAAAGGTCTGTCAGCACACAGACCTTTGAAACTTTATTGTCATCACATATGAACTACAGTGTTAGGCCTCCCGGCCTGTTAGATGTCCACGCCTGGGCAGTGAATTTAAGAGGGAGAAATGATCATCAGAGGCTTGATGTCTTCGTTCAGTGGTGACTGAAATGGGCAGACCCAGAACACACTGGAGGAATTCAATAACTCGCCTGGTAAACTTAAAGGGCCCTAAGGGGCACTGGAAAGCATTGCTTGGGAGAGGAACGTCTGGAGTGCTTTGCTCTGCTTGGTGCTCCAGCGAACCCGCCATACGTGAACGGACAACAATGGACAGATGGATGGGTGGATGTATCCATTTTTTTCTTCCTCAGTTCCCTCCCTGTTTTGTAGGAAGTATGTAAAATGTGTAGGGAAAATGTTGCAAAGAAAAAGAACACATTTTTCTTTAGGAAAAATTGTGGAAGAAAAGTAAAAGTTGACAGAAATATCAAAATGAAAAGTAAAGATACCCAAAAAAATCTCAGCGTAACAAAGCATTATTACTTACTTACTGTTACATTACCCTGCTGTCTTCTTTTCAGCTGATTCCTTGTTTTCCTTCAATGACATAAGGCCAAGGATGACAATTACAAAAGCATTGAATCCACACGCCAGTTTAATTTCCATTTTGAGTACACCAGTGACGTTCAGCGCAATAATTCCAATGATCATCTTTGTAACATCTCTGAAAATACAGGAAGAGTAATTAATTAAAGATGAGTTTAGAATTGGCTGAGAATTTTATCTAGCTTCATAAATATCTCACAAGCTATAAAAATAACCACAACGTTACTAACTACTTTCAGTAAATGAATGGCAGGGAATACACGTAAACCTACCCTGAAGAAAGCTCTCTGGTCAGTGCTTAGATTCCAAGAAAGACCAATGAGATTGTTATTGTCACCGTCACGACTTCATAAGATGGAATTATGACATGTGCTGCTTTCACTGATGTCGCACCTCCAAATGTAAACACTAAATTTTTCCTGCAAAATGACAACAACAGAAAGAGATCACCAAAAGGTCAAACTCGGATTTCCACAAAAGAGGGCAGTTTTTAGATGTATATAGCAACAGCATAAGATGTATTAATACAAAGAGATGCACTGTGTCAGCTGTACTCACAGTTGGATTGGATCTATCATCGTGAGAAAAGCCCTCTTTGTTTCAGCAGTTGTGGCTTCAGTGAGATGACTTTTGTCTTGTCAAACTGTACTGAGGAGGCTTTGGAAATAAGCAGGTAATACAACTGGAAAGTGATCAGACAAACAAGACACAGGTGGTAAAAGGAGAGGAACACAGGGATTTGTTAACAACAAGGGTGTGGCAGGGAGCATTAGCGTGGAAAAAACAAGACTTTAATACTGAACAGGAGTGCAGGAAAGATTCTGGGATCAAGGAGGGACTAACGGGACTGATAAAAGACAGGTGTGACCAAAAACAGGCAGGAAACTTGTCCCTTGTTCAGCTGCTGCCTTCAGGCAGACGCTTCTGAATGCCAAATTGTATATTAAACTTGTTCATTTCACTTCATTTCTCCATCAAAACACTATAAGTCACTTTGACCAGAATGCTGCATCATATCTGATTTGGTTACACTTGGTTTTACAGTTTGACAGTGGCCTAGTTTATGCTTTCACTGATTTTATCAGATTTAATTCTGTGAAACAATTGTTTTTATCATTTTTATTATTTATAGGATGAATGAATTCAGGCACATCAATGCAAGTGTTCATATGTAAGATGTTTATGTGTATATGCTGTAAGACGCAGTGGCTTTAGATCAAATTTTCCTGTGGGACAAATAAGTATACCTTAACTGATTAAAACAACCAAAGAGCTAATGTAACAAAGGTCAAACCCTGGAAAGACGAAAACACGAGATTTGTCAAACAAATGAAGCCTATTAAATATGTATGATTGTTGTGAATAAAAAATTCTAAAAAATAAAAAAAAAATACAGCCACAGAATTGCATAAAAAGTTTATGAAAATGCAGGAAAGGAAATGTAATATTACATTTATATTCACAAGAAATAGTCTTCATCTGAATTGCTCCTTTTTTCACAAACTTCCTACAGTGATTGTGTTCAGTATCTGGGTTAATTGTGCATTTTTATCAGTTGTGCTGTACTGTTACTGTTATATGCTGACTAACATATGAAATATCCATAACATGCCTCTATGTTAATGGTTGCCAGCTTATTCAGTGATAGATGAAGAAAAAGGTTGATACCACTGAGATATGAAACACCTACCAACTGGGTTAACCCTTTGAGGGAAAAAACAAACACACATTGTCAGTAAAATGTATCCAGTGTCACTCAGTTCTTTATTTCGTATCTGTTAAATCACTGTTTGTACAATCTGTGGTTCTGTTGTTACATTTAGCCCTGCCTCCTCCCTCAGGTCAGTCCATGCCCAACCGGATGAGGCCTGGTGTATAAATGGAGGTGATGGCCCCTCGACACCCTGGAGCTCCCAATGGCATTACCAAGTATTCTTAACAATTGGTATAGCTTCAAAATACTGTTTACTGTCATTTTTAGTATGGTCAGCCTCTGTGGGTGTGATGACACTATTGTCTACTGTGTCTGTTTCAGTCCCATACATTATACACAGCTCATATTTGTTTTTAATTCAAGTTATGATTCCATCAATGTTTTTGATAGAAGAATGACCTCGTCAGTCAGAGATTCTTTTCCGAGTCATCGTTTTCCTATAAATAAAAAAACAAATTGACACTTGAATGACATTGTGGTTGTGTAACACAGCATTAAAATATAATATAGTATATATTCATTTTTTTTCTCAGACAAAATAAGCTTATTTTAGAGAGATTTTTACACCACTTACCATGATCTTCTACTGCCGCTCCCACTGCCACTGCCACTACCACTACTGCTGTCACTCCAAATATTGCCCATCCCACTGGTCCCATTCCTAGTAATGTACATGCACCAGTCATAACGACTACAAGACCCTTAGATGCAGCCCTAAAAAAACAGCAAAAAAACCCAAAACAGTCAGCATTTAAAGACAGAACAGCGTGACAATTACACAATTTTTTTTTTACCACATTTGGAACTGACATTTTTGTTCCTATTAGGATGATTTGCAAGTGACTATAGACTCAAACATGATGAGACCATCCAATTACAACACTAAAATTGCGTAACAAGTATCAAATTCAAGCCCTGGCCTCATGAGAATATTGCTTTGTTTGTTTAAATATCCAAAAAAAAAACATTCATTAGCTCTAAGCTATAATCTAGTATGGTGCATCAAATGGTAACAATTACATTAATTAATTAATGATATACAAACAGACTCCTATTAGCTATAGCTGAAGGTGAAATAACTTACATCTTATTTCTCTCTTCTCAGTGGGATCAGCTGTATCGTTGAGGTTCAGTGTGAAGTGTGGAGGTTGGTTTCAGTATGATGTGTCTAGCCCTTTTTGTACAGCTGCCAGAAGGGGCAGTGCAATGAACCTGTGCAATGACACTTTCAGTTTCATTCTTACTCAAAAATCCCCTCCATTAAATGGCAAGCCCTTTAGACACTCACCTGCATTGTTGCATTGCAACAATTTACTGGAAAACCCCACTTTAATTCAAATTCAGGAAAAACAACTTGACTTGGTGTTTCAACTGCAAATTAGACACATTTATAAGAATTGTCATATAACCGAGTGGCAGCACGACTAACTTCATTAAAGCACCTTGAATTTATTTTCTGTAAAATCATGAAGAGAAACTGAGACTTGTGGGTGGGAAAAGCAAACATGGAAGGGGAATTTTGTCACACAAGTTATTTGAAGCCAAAAGAAATGCTGCAGCAGCTAAAGTTTTTTCACCTTGTGAGGCTTCGTGTGTCTTCCGTGGAATCATTATGGTGAAATGTGATGCTGGTGAGATCTACTGTAGAGGGAAGTATCACAGAAACTTTCTGTCTTTTTGTATGTCTGTGGAGATTTTTTAACACTGTAACACCACAACTGTGCAAGATGCAGTCATGAAACTTTTCAGGTGTGTAGTTACATCACAATGACGGCTGTGTTTAAAGTTGAGTGTGGCACCAAGGAAGTATGTGGCAGTAAGGAATCTATTAACTTTTATTGCAAATGTCAGTGTACTCCAAACCACCAATGGTCAGTATTAATATTATTATTAGTTTTGTTTGTTTGTTAGTTTTTTGCAGCTAGGAATACCGGTATTTGTGTACATGCATATGTGTGTGTGTGTGTGTGTGTGTGTGTGTGTGTGTGTGTGTGTCTGTGCATGTGTGAGTGTACTTATGTATATACAGTACATGTGTATGTGTGTATATGGATGTACATATATATTTTTATAGAAAGCATATTAACTAAATATTTAAGTTATAGTATATATGATAAATTGTTTAGAAATTAAATTCTATTTTTTAGGACATATTTGGCTACAAATGATATATATAAATACATATATACTGTATTTGTATGTTTATGCATGTATACATGTTGGTATGTGTGTGCATATATATATATACATTATTTCTATTTATTTTGTATTCATGAGTTATGTTTAAGTAAGAAAGCATATGTAGATTTATTAGTTAATGAATAATGGAGAGGGGGTGGGATTTTGTTTTGTTTTGGGGTTTTTTTAATGCACTAATCTTTTGTTGGTTTGTATATTTATGGTCTTGGGGAAAAAAAGGTACGTTCGAAATAAAGATTTCAATCAGTCTGCATTTTGTTTTTATTGCAGAGTTATGACTCTGCTGATGCTTTTGAAGGATAGATACACTTCATTAGACAAATATAATTACAACAAACATTACAGCTAAAGACAGACATGAAACCGCAGAGCACACCACAAAAATATCAGGCTTTGATTATAGGCGATGAAAATGCAGGAAACAAGCACAAACAGACATTTCACAGGAACTTGTTGGCAATGTGCAGTTCCATACACTCTATCTGAGAGGAATAAACTTGTCTGTCAGATTTCCTTTTCTTTGTCCTAAAAAACAGAAAAAAGACTTACTGCCACTTGAAAGTTGAAACATAGATTGTTGAAGTGTAATGTGTAAATTCATATATGTAAATATGGTGCAGTTTTTATTCTTTTTTTTTCTCTTGGAGAGATTGTTGAGTTACTTAACAGGTGTTTGTACACCAGTACTCCTGCTGCCACAACTTCAATAATCAGTAAACCAGTGGTGGTTATAGCCAAGCCCGTAATATTTATGTCATACTAACCTCTCGCCAAAGAAAGAGATTCCCTTAAAAGGAAAGATAATCAGTCAGCGTCTGTCTGTGCAGCATGACACTATTTCATATGTCATGACAGATATTGACGTCCCCATCAGGATGAATTGTTATTACTTTGGTAACCCCCTGGCTTTTTATCTAATGCCATCATCAGGTCATATTTTTAACTTTTATTTTTTAATCTGTATTAGTGTTTGATCACATACCTGCAAAACTACCCCCATGCACATTCAGTTTCATTAAATTAGCTGAAACTTTTCCAAAGCTACTTATAATAAGTGCATTCAACAATGTGGGTAAAACCCCAAAAGTGCAACCTACATTCATGTACATCAACTTCATTGAATATGTTGAATTGCTTCAAGTAGAGACTATAAAAGAAAGAGAATGCTTTTTTTCATTTAGTATTTTACATTATACAGGCAAAGGTGCATATCACACCACCAGTCATACAAACAGCTATCATCTACATATTTGCAGGTAAAATTATTTACAAACTCACAACAACAGCTATCATCGGGATCTTATTTCTCTCTTCTCAGCAGCTTTTTGGGATAAACTATTTCAGACGCAATGTGAAGTTATATGGTTGGTATCAGTTTTTACCTTCAGCCTGTCATGGATAGCTGCGAGAAGAGGCGTGTTATAGCACATTCTAGCAATCGAAAAAAAAAAGTTGATCGGCTTATGTCTTCCAGTTAACAGTTTTAACAGTGGTGGAGGAAGAACTTAAGTGCTTTGTTTAAAAATAGCAATACCACATACAGTCTGAGGAATGAGTAGCTCTTGTTATCTTGTCTATCCTGATGTTATCAAATGTTATGACCATATCTGGAAGTTCACAGGTTTTTAACATACAGGGTTTCTTGTTTTTGTTGTTGTTGTTTTTTGCTGCTAAGGTGTAAAAATTCTGGCATGCATTACTCTTTTGGTTTCATTTTTACTCATTCAAGGTTTGTATGTATGCATTCCAGTCTTCTCACAGAAAACGATACAGGATGTTTCTGTCTAATAACTTTCACTAGTGGGAAAGCGGCCTACCGCCCTCATATTTATGCAAACTGAAATGATAACAACAGACACAACTTGAAAACATATGCAGTCGAATGCAGACAACAGTAAAGAGGGCGAGGTCATCAAATAGTTAACCTACATGAGTTGCAAGTTAAAGTCCAAATCCATTTAGTCTGACTACCTCATCTGTTCAATAACTATCCTTTGAAAACACATGGCTCATCTGTAAGCACCAAAACACGTTTGCATTCAGGTTAAAATGTGTGATGATTTGTTCAAAATGTTTAAAAATGCAGCTGACAGTGAGGAGTCCACAAACTATTAATTGGAATAAATGTTGCAAATGTCAGTGTATTTCAAACCACAGATGGTCTGCAGTTTTTTTTTATTTAAGAGTTATGATTCCATAGACACACTTAGTTGTCAGGAAAATATAATCACAACAAAGACTGTCAAAGACGGACATGGAACAGCAGAGCACCTCATAACATCATGAGGCTTTGATTATAAGGCAACAAAATGCAGGACATGAAAATGATCAGAGTGACGAATCACAGGCACCAGTTGCCACTGCGTGGAGCCATGCAGAGAGGAATTAACTCGTCTGTCAGTATCCCTTTTCTTTTCTCTACAAAAAAAGAAAGAGTTATAGACACTTGAAACTTTAACATTTAAATTTAGCATGTTATTAATTTCTCAGACAAAACAAGATTATTTTGGGGAGATTGTTGCATCACCTACCTTTTGGTTTTGGCTGTACACATACACTCCTACCCCCACTGATGCCACTACTACAACTCCAATAATCGCTAAACCACCGGTGGATATAGTCAAGCCCGAAAGTGAAAAACCACCATAAGAAGCAGCTTGCCTAAAAATGAGTGAGAAACAGGAAGAGTCTGTACTCACTCAGTGCACTGACAATGTTTCATTTCATTTCCGCCATGACATTTGGCACAAATATTTATGTTAACCCCCGGATGAATTATAGTAACATTGACGATCCTCTGACTTTTCATCTAACCCCATCATCGGGGCATATTTTCTTATTTGTATTAGTATAAGTAACAAAACTTTTAAATTCCATTTAACTAGCTGACACCTTTATCTATGTATGATTAGTACATTCAACAATGTGCACATCAACTTCTTCAAATATGCTGAACTGCTTCAAGTACAGGCAATAAGGGACAGAGAGTGAAATTACTTACACACTCACAGCAGTCCCCATCCTCGATATTGTATTTCTCACTTCTCAGTAGCTTAGATTGGCTGTATTATTCAGATGCAATGTCAAGACATGTAATGGGTAGAGTTCTTTGTCTCCGCTCTTAAGATATAAACAGGACGTGCTATGTTAACGCCCTTCCTCCTTGGCTGTACTGGTCTGGAGTCTGCCTGTGTTGAGTTGCTGCTGTTTGAGTTCCTGCTGTCTACCATCTAATGTAATGACAGGCTTTTTTTTTTTTTTTTCATCGACGGAAGGAGCCTCACCATTTGACGCCTAAAAATTCACCAAAAAAAAAAGTTTTTTTTGGTGAATTTTTAGGCGTCAAATGGTGAGGCTCCTCCCGTCGATGATGTCTGCAGAAAAGGGTTTCAAAATGGCCTCCAGAAAGTCATGTGACAAATTTAAACATTGCTATTGGTTTACTTAGAACCCCACCTCTTTTTTAATGCATTTCATCATAACTTGGAATGTATTATCTATGTAGAAGGCTTAAAATGGGGTTGTTGTCATGTGGCAACACTGTACCATAGAGGGTTAAAAAAATTGCTGTGATGGAACAGTGCTCCCCACCAAAGACTGAGAGTTGAAATGTACAGTTGCTAAGTCTATTTATTAAAAGCTTTTTAACTTTTGCAAAGAAGTGTTTCTTTTTTTTTTGGTTATGACTGATTGACAAAACAAATTACAAGGTGAACCTCTCCCTTCTCTTTTTGAGAAATTTAAAAGATGAGATTACACACTGCTCTGAACAAACCGGATTGCTATCTGCCCATTGTTAGCCATACATATCGTTGGCTTTATGATTGTAGATATAGTTTAACATGCAATCTCTTCTCCCCAGAGAATATGTTGCAATAGACACACTCACTGACACGCACAGGCAACGCGCCAGAGGAGATTTGGACGTACCATCCACCCCACATAGTTCAACAGTGCTGTAATGAAGTTTAAGACTGGATTGGATCTGTCATCTAGGGAAAACCCTCTTGTTTTTTTTTTTTTTTTTTTTTTTTTTTTTTTCAGTGAAAAGGCCCTGTCTTATAAAAAGTCCTGAGGCAGTGTTGATCATGAACACGTGATGCATTTGTTTTCTCGTTATATATTTTGTTATCAGTCTGTAGGCAGTTACAGTATCAGGTGTTCCATATAAATTGTGTTCATTTTAGGTCACAGTCTGAAGTCTGCATTATCTTTTAATGAGGCTACCCAATTGGAAGCAGTGGATTTTTTTTATTAGGTTGCATTTTTTATTTTCTTTATGCAATAAAAGTCGATAAAAAAAAAATCTCGACTGACTAATATAACTGAAAACCTCTAAAAGCTAGACTTACTGCCTCGAATTCTTATCAGTTCATTGTTTAGACTAAATGGTGATTGTGCCAAATTTTAAGACATTCTCTAAAGGTGAAAACTAGATTACAATATACACATGCTGCATGCTACGAGTGCACTCTGCAGTTTTTTTGGGCCTAATTTTCAGAACTCAATCAAATGCAAAAAAAATTTGAATAACCCTCTTAAATGATGTGTTCAGAATATCTAAAATGCAGCCGGCGGCAAGGTTTTACAAACTATATGTTGGAATAAATGTGAATGTCAATACAAAAATAAAAACCACAAATTGTCTTCCATCTTTGTCTTTATTCTTTATTGCAGAATACTAACTTCATCAATGTTTCTGCAGTTGATTTTGGAGGAAGGAACTCGACCATCAGCCTTTCTTTTGTTTCTTGTTTTCCTACAAAAAAGAAATTGTGGATTTCTAACATGCTGTTATGTTTAAATTCAACATTTAAATATTGTGCTGTTTATTCATTTATCAGACCAAAACTTCTTCCTGTGGAGAGATTGGCGATTTACTTACCATGAAATGGTCCACGGCCACGACCACTCCCACTCCTACCCCCACTACCGCCACCCCAGCAATCAGCGCGCCACAAAAGGGGGAAATAGCCACGCCCTGCGCTGCAACATTAACAGCCGCCCCTGCAATCCCTAAAGAACAGGCACAGCTTTCCCTACAAAGAAGTAAGAAACAGTCAGCGTAAAAAGTTAGTATGCTAAGTCAAACATTATATCTGCTAAACATCAACTAATTAAACTAAAACATTGTAAACAGTTTTAAATCAAAGCATGAACTTCATGAGAATACTGCTCTGTTTGTTCAAATATGAAATGTAAGTACTGTTTAATTGGCAACTGACACTCTAATGACTCTTAGAAATGAACACTGTCTCTTCATCACTTAGCCACCTACAGAATGCATATAGAACCCAGTAAACAAGAGTTACGATAAAAGTACTTACATAACGCAAGCCATATTGAATATGTTATTTCCCTCCTCTCAGCAGTGTCCTGGGATTATCTGTAATCTTCAGGTTCAATGAAATGTTTTGCAGTTGGTTTCATTTTTACTCATTTCAGCCCCTTATATATGTACAGTTCCCACTCCTACAGCTGTCAGAAGGGGTGGGTTTTAGCTGTTTTTAGCACAATGCAGCAATTTAAAAAATCACTGACTGAACTAGCTGTCTGCCATTTTACGCAGTGGTGGAGAAGATCTCTTATCTAAGTAGCAATACCACAGTTTAAAACAATACTTGTTAAAAGGTAAAAGTCTGGAGTAGCTCTTTATATAATTTTTGTCCTTTTGTTATTCAATATTGTGACCGCATTTAAAAGTTTACAGTTATTTAAAACAAAAAAGTATACATTTGTTCTGGACAATCTACATATCTATTTAGAGATAATGTTGTATGGTTACAGTATATAATGTCTGTGCCATGGTGGAAAACACTGATATGCACTGATTCAGTAACACTGAGCGGTAACTGAGCAGTAACAGTGGCAGCTCTGCTGTCTTTGTTTAAGCACCTTGAGTTTACTTTTTGTTCATCTATCCAGTTGCTGAACACCCTGTACTTTAGTGACGCCTTTACTGAGGTTCAAAAGTGAGATTTAGAATGTGATAAAAGAATGAATATTTCCAAGATGAGATTCCAAAGTGGTCTGAACAAACTTCTTGTTTGTTTTAGCAGTTGTTATGCCAACAGTCAGATGACATTTGTC
This sequence comes from Plectropomus leopardus, assembly GCF_026936395.1. Classification (NCBI taxonomy): domain Eukaryota; kingdom Metazoa; phylum Chordata; class Actinopteri; order Perciformes; family Serranidae; genus Plectropomus; species Plectropomus leopardus. The sequence continues at coordinate 14,223,908 of NC_142192.1, read as the reverse complement.
ATGCAGTCCAACAATCCTGAGCCAGTTTTATCATGAACAAGATGATTCTGTGGTTTCCTTCTTTTCTTATCTTATCAGTCTGTAGGAAGTTACAATGGCGGGTGTTCCATATAACTTACTTTCATTTTTGGTTACAGTCTGAAGTCTGCAATATCCATTTAACCAGGGTGGTTCAGCCATCACAGTACAAAAAATAAAGAAATTAACAAAAATCTTGCATTCTTTTATCTGGGTGTTTGCTTTATTATTATGGTTGTTAGCTATGCTGTGTATTTTCATTTATTTTTTCCTTAGCGCTTGTTCTTTTATGTAGTATATGTGAAAGACATTACTACTACTACCACTAAATTATTGCTACTTTGCATTTCTTAGTTTCTGCAAGCAATACAAACAGATTTTCTTTTAAACTAAAAACAGTTTTTTTTATATGAGCCTCTACTTGGGTTTGAGGTGTTAACTTGACTAATTTAACATAGTATATATTTAAAATTCACATTCACATTAGGATTTCCACAAATAAACATTGGACTAGGCTACCCTTTCATTCACTGACACTGACAAATGCTTCTTTGTTATTAGAAAATTGTGTATTCTGTGGCAATATTCAGTTTTAGTACTTTTTCAATAAGAATAAGAAAGTTTAACTGTCAGAAATGCACTTATGCCATCAATGGACAGATGTTTGTTGAGGTTTTGTTCAATGTTCTTTTTTCAATGTTAAAGGTACACTACCCACAATTGCAGGTTAGTGTTTATTGATACACTGGCCAATGGATTTCAGATGATCAAATATCTTTACATAAAATTATGTTTCATAACTGAATGTTGTATGACATCCTGAGGTAGCTGAAACTAAAAGTATATTGTTTAACAAACAGTGACACAGAGTGTCACCTTTAAACACCAACTCAAGTTTGAATTCAGGCTTAAATGTATTAATATCCTAAAAAAGTGTTCAAAATGTTAAAATACAGACAGCAGTAAGAAATCCACCAACAAATGGTTGGAATAAATGTGAATGTCAATACAAAGAAACATGCTTCAAAACCACAGATTGCCTGCCATCTTTATTTTTATTGCAGTCATGATTCCGTTGATGCTGGTTTATTTTAGAGGAATTAATTTGTCTCCATCTGTGCTGCTTCCACTGATTGGTCGTCATTGTTCTACAAAAAAAGAGTATTAATTACAAACAGTGTAATTTATTAATTTCTGACAATGAAAATGTTTCATTTGATTTATGTCATAATATTTGTATCTAGCTCAGGATGAACTGCAAATAGTTTGGTGATCCTCTTACTTACGCCATTATCAGGTCATGCTTTTAATTTGTACTTTGTGTGCGACGAAAGAATCCTGCAAATTCAATAACTTTAACATAAGCCTCAACTCTAATTTTTCCTTTGGACTTATATTAGCAGATAGTAGCATGCCAACATGCTGAGCATGCTGGGTTGAACATTAAACCAGCTAAACATCAGCATGTTAGCAGCGATGTATCATCAAGTGTTAATTTTTCCTTTAAGTTTGATTTTAATTAGTTTTTGATGCTTTCGTAGCATCATATTATTATAGCAAAGGGGATGTGATGTCATAATTGACAGCTGTGTGTGGCAATCAGTGTTTTGTGATCAATTAGGCTGCTTGCTATTGGTTGTGTCCATGGCAGGGGGCTTTCTGCACAGAAGGGCCCTCGCCACGGACTGAATCCCATATTAACCCAGGATCGGACCAGGGACCCTCTTGTTGTGAAGCAACAGTGCTAACCACAACACCACCATGCCGCCTAGAAAATGTACCTGAATTAATATGTAGGATATTACTGCAAACTTTACTGTAATCTTTTGTTGCAGCATCTACTGTGTCCTAGACAGTAGCTCTAATAAAGATGGACGACATAACAGCTCCCCAAAAGTGAAGCCAAAAGATCTACATCAACCCTAAAAACTCAAAACACACGTCAAATAAATGATTCCAAGAAGTGATTTTTTGGCTGTGAAAGGAGACGTTATATTTATCTAAAAATTATGATGCTTTACACACCAGGGGAAAAAAAGATTCAGTTAAATGTATACAGTGTCTTATTCAGTTTGTTATGGATTATCACATAATGTCACAATCAAAATTTTACATTTGATTTACTTGATACTGGGTAGATGATTTTGGTGCTCTCTATAATCAACTGAAGGTGCGACATTTGTATAATGTTTCTACATAGACTGCACATTAAGATACATATAGGCAAACAGTCTGTGTAGGGTTTGTTACATTGTGTTTTCAGATTAGGGAATTTATATGTAAATTTTTATGTACTGTACATTTTCAATATATATGAATAAAACCATGATCAGCATATAACATAAATTTAACACTACTAAATTACAAATTTTATTGAGAACCCACACAAATGTCCTCCTCTTGGGCCCAGTGTACTCACTAGAACACCTGTGCAGCCTCACAGAGCTCAGAATGATAATTAGAAATGATCTCTCTGTCTCACTATCACTTAACCACATACAATATGCAAAACAGATAATATCATCGATAGTTGAAGGTCAAATTACTTAAATCTTGTTTCTCTCTTCTCTGTCGTGTTCTGGGATCAGCTGTAGATTTAATGTGAATTTTAGTGGCTGGCCTCTGTTTCCAGCTATATATGTCTCCCTTGTCACTGTTTCGAGGAAGTACTTAGGTCTTTAACATATGTAAAAGTAGCAGCACCACAGAAAAAAAGTTACATCTGTTCTGAACTACATGTTTATTTTCATATATTTTAAGCTAGATTTTCAGTACAATATGAGCAGTGCTTTGATGAACTGGTGTGCGAAGAATCTTTCAGTTTCATTCTTAGTCAGTCCTGATTTAAAAAAAACTGCATCAAGACAGCTGACTGGAATTTCGGTTGTTCATTAACATATATAATATAATGCTACAATTCTTGAAACACTATTGCATGTCAGCAATTTACAGGTTAACCTCACTTTAACTTGAAACTAATTCGGAAAAAAAAAAAACTTTTCTAGTTTCTATCTGTATCTTATGCAGGCCCTCACCCCACTGATGTTATCTCACACAGTGGATTGTTATGCTGCTCCGCACAGATTTATGATTGTTTTACAGTGGTGGTAGTTAAGGAACAAAGTCCGGTTAAGTTAAATTAAGAGTTAATCAAAAACAAAGTCCTGAGACTGAGCAGGCTGTGCACTGTGTATACACTTTCCCACAAAAAGTAATGCACCAAAATTTGCACATAATGTAATCATGAGCCAGTCTACATACTTAAAATAGCTGCATCATGTGACCACGGCACTAACTAGCTTAAAACAAGGAAACGGTACCGTTAAGTGGGGTGGTAGCACAGGCTGTTTATAAGATATACGTTTATTGCAGTATATAAATAAACCTACAGTCTATGGGTCTTAAAAAACAGGTCACAAGACATAAAGCCGTCTCCCGGTACTTTCCCAGAGGCCTGAACCAAGTGAACTCTGCGTTAGTTCAAGGTATGTCATCAAATGTTACTTTTGCTAAACCAAACCACATTAGGCTAACTGTACGTGCTTAAATTTAAAGACGCCCAACCATTGTGTCTTTTATGAAACGTGACTACAGTTACTTCATTTGCGTTTGCGAAGATGCGTTTACTGTTTTCCTCCTGCCGACACAGTTACAGTGAACTATGCTGCGGACTGTGGAGCCAAGGTCTTGTGGTTGCTTGTGTGCGTGTGCGCGCGTGTGTATGTGTTTTTGTGTCTGTGTGTGTGTGTGATCACGAGTCTGTGGGCCTGGAAAGGTTGTGGCTCCCCCTGCTGGGATGAGGGCGTCCTTGTGCTGGTTGCCTATAATTAACCCCACCTGTGTATATTGTTGGTGAAATTGCCAGAATACATGATGATCTCGCCTGGAATGTGTGAGTGGCCTTTTTTTAACAATCCAACACAGGTCTAATCATGAGTTGAGCACATTTTGTGTCTTCTAAGATATTATACAACGCTTTTTTTCTGTGACGACATATGTTTAGAGGCCAGTCCAAAAGAGATATTCAGAATGTGGTAGAAGCTGGCGTACACTGAATGTTTTAAAAATGTGATTCCAGCTATCTCTACTATCTGCCCATTGTCAGACATGCAAGGCTTTATTGATGTATGTAGAGTATAATAAGCCGCCTTTTCTTCTCCCTACAGTGGAGACTGCAACATTGGACTCACTGACACACACACAGGGAATGCACCAGAGGGGTTTTGGACATCCTGTTTGCCCCACACTGTTCAACCCAGGAACAGGATGGAAAAAACGCCGTGGCCTGAGCACAACATGCACAAACACATGCACGCACAGAGCTTGGCGTCGACTAAGGTGAGTTATTCTTCCATTCTGCTTCTCAGTAAGATCCATCTGTTCATCCTGCACAAGACAACATGTCTCTCTCTTCCCCATACAGTCTGAAAACTAACCTATGCAGCCTGTAAAAAAGCCAAACACTGGATTAATTCAATCACTATAGGAAGATGAGAGTTGAAAGATGTACGTGTTTGTGTGTATTTTTCATGCCTGATATGCATGTGTGTGTGTGTATGTGTGTGTGTATGTGTATGGGGGTAGGCGGGTGCGGAAGCAATTTCGTTCTGCTCTGTTTGGCAGTGCATCAGTGAACATTTTTCTGTTTCTCCATCTCTACCACTCTCCAGCTCCCTCTCTCCAACACTCAGTCCATCCTCTGAATCCCATCACACACACCCTGTCTTTCTCTCTCTTACCCTCTTGTGGCTGTCCCTCTCTCTATCTGTCCCTCTCTCGCTCTGTCCCTCATTCAAAATCCCATTCTCCCGTCACTGACAGTGGGAATTTAAGGGAATGGACTCAGTTTAGGTTGTTTTTTTTTTTTTTAGAGGATGATTGATGGGGAGCAGCAGGGCGCTGCATAAAGCAGGCTCAGATCAATTCACTCCTGATTCAATGAGAAATGGGTGAAGCTGCAATTTTTCTTCTCACTAGGAACAGAGCATTTGGTCTCAATTATTTCATAATGTGTTTGACTTAATCCCATTTAGGAGAGTGGGTAGTCAGCCCTCCACAGGCCGTTTTGTTTGCAGTTTGTGACAGTAAAAGAGACAGCGAAACAGGAAAATGGATTAGTGTCACAGAGCAGTGATTACATAAATGTATTTAAAAGCAATTCTATTATCTATCATGGCATTTAGGATAGGGGGAATGATAGTTAAATTAAATGGTGTAAAGGCAGGGTGAAAAGTGTGCTAGGGTGTGAATAATACTGGGAGAGTGTATTAATGGTGGATGGGGGGCATGTGGAAAGGGGGAACATTTAAATTTTCATGGTCTGTGTGTGTGTGTGTGGGGGGGGTGGGGGGGGCATTGTCTGGAGCATATATCACAATATATAACAGTAAGAGGATTACCATGCTCACACATACACTTGTCTTTGCTGACTACCCAGTTAACTGCCGACATATAAACACCACCCAAAGTAAAAGAGAAAGAGACATTTCCTGCTACACTGCAGCGTATATAAAGTTCTTTATAAAAATTACTCTACAAGATTTTGATATGCTCTGAGCAGATTAAAATGTAGCATCAGCTTCAAGAAAATAGTGTCAGCATCGCAGAAGCTGCAATAAATGTCAGACTCAAACGACACAACACATAACAGCTGGAGTTCATTTTACAGCTCACACTACCTTTTCATTTAGGCAATTACTCTTACTTTACATACGTTATTACTAATTTCGAAGTAATATATTGTTGTTGTTTCTTTGTTGATATGTATGTATGTATGTACAGTATGTAGGGGAGAGACAGAATGACAGAAGACAGATGCACCTCTAAATTTGATATAGGCTATATGGGATGAATGACTGTATATGGGTAAATTGACTTTATTTTGTGTTATTTTGCTTTGTAAGCTGCTTTTGCAACATCATATTTTTGTTCATGCTCATAATGCCAGTTGAATTTGAATTTGAGACTCTTGGACATGATGTTCACACACATTAACTGTCGTGTAAAATGGAGCATACTGACTCCCAGTGACAACAGACGCTGTTTAAATCCCCCACTCAGCCCCATTCTTCATCAGCTACAGCAGACTGGACACTGTCGAGCACCTACTCGTGTGTGTGTGTGTGTGTGTGTGTGTGTGTGTGTGTGTGTGTGTGTGTTTGCGCGCGCACTTTGACACCCAAACGCACTGTGCGCGCACGACGTGCCGTGCCGTTCTGCGCCGCGCCGTGCTGTGCCGTGCAGTGCTTTACCGCTCATCTTCTATGCAGCCAAAGGCTTAACGGATCGCACACAGACAGGCAGGCAGCGACAAACCTGGCTCATTAAAATCTCGTCTGCAGACCCTCCGCAGGTCGCGCGCAGCCACTACTACAGCTCCTCGCGGTGCTGCCGACGGACTCTGAAGCGCATACGCGCGCGCTGAAGGTGTGGATGAGAGGGCAGCCGCTCGGTACAATGGACCCCAGCCAGAGCCGTTAAACGGTCCAGAGATATCACAGCATCTGCGAGGGAGGCCAAACGTTGGGGAGGTTAACGGCGACATGGCGAAAACCGGCAAGATCTGAACTTTGAAGGATCCGCCGTGAGGATTATCGTACAGCCCCAAAATCTGACCGGCGAAACGAGGAACGGTATCACAGTTTGCATCAGTGTGTCTAAAAGATAGCCAACGGTATGGCGCGTGATGACCGTCGTTTGGGCACCTGGCAGGTGTTGCTGACCATCTCAATGGTCATCATCCCGCTGTCTGCTCACGGTAAGTCCACCGCACTACCGGAGTCCCACCCTGTGCGTGTGTATGTGCATGTGTTTGTGCAAGCAAGCGCGCACGTGCGTGGATCGAATCACACCTGCATTGGCATACAATATGGAAAATGACAATTGTCCACGTATGTGACATGGGAATACAATTGCCATTTAATGTCTGGGGATTTATTAATCACATCTTTATAGTCTGCATCAACTGTCTTTGAGCCTTTTGATAGTGGCACGAGACGTTGACGTTTTGAATTCTGCTTTATGTGGACACTGATATTTTAAATATGCTGTTAATTCATAGTATTTTGGCGTTAATAGTTAATATCTTATTTGTTTGCTTTAAAATTGCACTCAAATGTTGTAAATCACGCCTGTTGTATGTTGCATATGTTTTGTCACTGCTTTATTAATGACATTTGAACCCCTTGCTGTGTCAAGCCATTCTCACGTCAAATCAGTGTGGCGGAAAAAATCTCCCTCCTGTAACTATGGCCTTTTTAAAGGTAAATGACTTGTTCTCAATTTTACAAGCTCCAGTAAGGAACATCTGTATAAAGAAAAAAAGACGGGCCTGATCAGAGACATTTGACAGCTCAGTGCTGCAGCTGGGACTCGCCGCCGCGGTGCGTGGCCCAGACAAAGGCGGGATTAGGTGCACCGTGGTCAGGCTACAGGAGGCCCATTCACCGTGCTGAAAGGATTGAATTCCTTCAGACATTCCGAGGAAGCCCGAGACAACCACCTCTCCCCCTCTTCGTCTTCTCATTTACTGCCAGTCCATCCCTGGAGACACGGATGAAGTCAGTGTGGGAACGAAAATCTGACAGTCTCTGCGATGTCTGTCTGGCGTACACATACGCGCGCGTGCGCTGAGAGTAGTGAAAATGTGGCAAATCTAGAAATATAGAAATGGGCGCTGCTGACGCTGCCCAGCAACAGGGTGGCGCGTGCACACCGAGGGTCGCCGGGGTTCACGTGGACACGAGCTGCCACTGCACCCCCTCCCCTTCTCGCCGCATCTCGCGCCCTCAATGTGTAACCAGGCGTTAACACAGTGACATATTGACCGGTAAATAAACGCCAGGCGTCCTGTCTGTCATGCTTAAAGCCCCAGAGACCACGTGGCTGTGGACATATGTGATTCATTAGGAGTGCTGTGTAGGTGGATCTTCATTAATTTCTTTGGGTATCTGGGGAGAGTATGGGGAGAGTGAGAAGTAGATTTTTTTTTTCTCCATGACCCATAATGTATGGCCTTCATATAGCGTCCTTGGGTCCCTTGAAAGGAGCTATAAAAATTCAAGCTATTAGGCCTGCAGACCATGCAATAAAAAGAAAAACACACAAAACAGACAATGGAAAAAAATCCTAAAGGGGACCCTAGACCATAATTTACCACGTTTTTGTGTCTAAGTGACAAGGAGTATTGAGGGAGGCCACTGCTGCAGTAGTTGTGAACCAGACTGAATGCAACCCCTACAGTGGTAATTGTGCAGCATCAATTTACATCCACTGACAGTGCTTGTTTTTGCCACTGACAGACTCAAACTGCTATTATAAGTGTCTGACAACATTATGAAAAAGTCTAGAGAAAAGAAACATTTTTTTATTTTATAATTTTCACCTTTGAGAAGTAGGAATCAGTTGGTATTTGGGATTTTTTCTTTAGAATAACTTAAACTTAACTAATTGACTAATCAACTTTTCATTTCACCACCACATAAAACAGATAAATCAATCCACCCATACACACAATTATACAGAAACACAGATTGCTCTTGATAGCCGTGTAAAGCAATATGGATCAAATCCAGACTCTTGGGTGCTCCGCTATGTGAGTGTGTGTTTGTGTGTGTTTCTCAGTGAGCGCATACTGTGAGGTCCATCTGCCCTGTAGCCCCAGAAAGCTCATGATATGTCACGATAGATCAGATCATCAGCATCTCCCCGACTCCCTTTTATCCACACGCACGCACGCACGCACACACAAAGATGGAGAGGAAGAATACTTTTTATATGCATGGATATATTTGATCATTAATTGGCTGTTATTTAGATTACACATTGTCACTGGGCTCTGTGTATTAACTGGGACCTAATCCCGAGTGCTGACTGTGAATTAGGTGGTTGTAGCAGAACAGCGTGCAGGATACCTACCCATAATTCCCACTGAGTCCTGTCCTGCTGGTAAGATGAAAAAGCTGCTGAGAATCTGCACTCTAGCCAATCACAGTGACCTCAGGTGAATCTTGTTACCATGGTGACATGCTCAGCATGATGCCAGAGGTGAAGAGATGATCACGAGTTAAAGGTGCAAATCACACTATTTCTAAGACGGAAATTGCTAAGCGGAGGCTCTAACATTCAATTTACGGGTCTTGCCCTCGTAATCTCTTCATGTTCCCTTTTGCTCTTGTAATCACTATAAGACTGCCAGCTGCTAACAGGATGCTGCATCTACGGCTCAACGGGGAACAAATTGGCAGATTGAACCTTTAAATGAAATTTGAATCAGCTGTAATCACTTTTAACGGGTGGAGCATGTCTATCTCTTTGACAAACTGTGAAGCATTCGAGCTCACTCCGGCTCGGTTTTCCCAGAGATGGAGTTGGCATGTAACGCTTACTGCCTGGCTGGCTGATTGATTGAAAAACAAGAGAGAGAAAGCGTGAACACTGGATTCTCTGTTTCCATTGCAACTCCCTCGCTCTAATTCTCCTTTCAACATGGCACCTCTTTACATCTCACCATGGCAACTGCAGTGTGTGTTTGTGTCTCTGTGTGTGTGAGGTGAATCTCATGGTTCCTCAGCCACCACTAGTCTTCGTGACTCGAGGCACGTTCAGATGGTTTTAGTATTAGCTCTGAATGAAGTGCCAGACACTGAAAGCAGCGATCCCATTGGACACAGAGATTTCAGGGTGGCAGTGGGAGAGAAGCCGTCCAGCCAAGAATTTGGTTGAGTTTGGCTGTTTGTACCAGACCAGTGGAAAAGCGTGAAGAGGTGGCTTCTTGAATTTCAGTCAACTGTGGGAACGTTACATTTCCCAAACTGTATACTGTGCATCTTTCTTTTCCTTTCTTTTGTTCTTTTCTTTCTTTCTTTCTTTTTTTCTGTCTCTTTTCCCTTAAAGGTAACATTTTTGGATATGCATATTTGTTTTCTTGCCAAGAGTTAGATTACAAGATCTCCTTATCTGACTCAAATAAGTGTATTTTCCAGCTATTATGACTAATGTTACTGCAACCTGGAGGCGAACAAAGTGGCTACGTGTCACATTATTTTAGCTGCATCAGTTAAAATTGCTGTTTCAAAAAATGCCCAAGAGGCAACCTCAGAGATTGAAAATTAAAGCCAAGGCTGAAGTGCCAGAACTGCAGATCATCAAGTGGCCACTTGAGGCCGGCTCCAAAAAAGAGTAAATCCTCACAGAGCCCCGTCTGTTTGTGTATTTTTATGCAGTCTATGGTCTATTCATATACCATCTCCCCTCGACAAAGCTCTGATTAAGTGCAGATATTTCTCAGTGAAGCTTCGATGCTGCAAACCTAGCTTTTGGGACAGCCTCGAAGTATCTCTATCAGCCTCCAACTCTTTCCCACGCTTGAATTAAGCCATGTGATGTTTATGCTGAGTTAAATGTACAAACCCAAGATTTCATGTTTTTACTGCTGCAACATTCTATGAAATGGAAATCAGCATGATGCCATGTACTTTTTAATATTATTTTTTACACCTTTAACCAAAATTGACCCTGTAAGGTTTTGTATGTTTGGAAACTTTGGGATCTCTACTTAAATTTAAAGGAGTTCTGTGGGTTTGAAATGCCTGGCTGCACAGCATGAGTTTTTCTGTCTCTGTCCATCTCTCTGCCTATTTATGTGCATCCTTTTTTGCAGATTGCCAAGTTCAGGAGAAGTGCCTGACCAATCAGCCTCTAACCTATTGCTCTAAATCCCAATCTAATCCTCACCCAGTCTCGGTCAACAGAGCACATTAGTCAGTCACTCGATGTGCCTAATCCTACATCATTACAGTCTGATTACACGGCAGTCTTCACCTCTTGTTCTGATTTCTTTGACAATTAATCACTTAGCTCACAAGCGTGAACCCCGACAGGCTTTTTGCTGAGCTGCACTTCTTCACAAATCAGCTCTCTGATGAGAACACATTGCCTGTATATTGCATATGTTTTATTGTATTGTATTCATCAAATTCAGCCAAATATATGGGGAAGGATATTGTGACATAATAGTTTCCTGTTAGAGAACTAGCCTGCACAGCCTTAAGGCATCTCTATGTATACTGTAGGGATCCATTTAAATTATTTATGCTTCATCCTTGGGCCACAATCTTTATCAAACAAAACACACTCAGTACCTTGGGATTAGTTAAAAAAAAGGATTTGTGTGTGTGTGTGTGTGTGTGTGTGTGTGTGTGTGTGTGTGTGTGTCTAAGTCTTTTTTTCTCATTTTATTGTCTACATTAAGATAAGATCACAAAGATAAGTGACGAACTCTGGCACGAATGCAGTGTTGACAATAAGATTATGTTAAATCAATCAGTTTTACACATTACAGTCACTTTACCCATCACATGAAGTGCCACTCAGCCTGTATGTCATCAGTAGCTCTGGAAGAGCTACAAACGCTGGTGATGTCATCATGGTTATCTCTCACCTTGGACTCGGATTACTTACAATTGCTATATTTTAATATACCGGTTCCACAATTTGGGAAATGAGCTTTCTAATAGCACCATAGACGATAGTATTATTACCCCTGTTATACCTATCCATTAAATAAATAGCTACAGCCTGTCAGCCTAGCTTAGCATAACGACTGGATACGGGGGGAAAAAATTTGCCTGGCTCTGTCAAAAGGTACCAAAATCTACATACCTATCATTTATTAACACATTTTTGTTTGTTTGATCCGTACATAAACTAAAGTGTTAAAATGACAAGTTGTGGTGTTATGGTGAGTTATATGTGGGCCTATTTCTTGCTCTGCTTCCAAATCGCATAGTATGCTCTACAAAAACAATATGTGTAGTACTGCTTAACATATGTTTGTGTGAAAAAACGGTAGTATGTATTTTTTTACTGAGCTGTAATTGTCATGTAGTAACCATGGCAACCAGTGCCAAACTTAGCTTTGCCAGCATCTGCAATACAGAGACAGCAAGCATGATGAGCATCTTGAGTTGAATTAAATCTTACACTTTAAATTAAACTGAAGCGTCATTGACGTTACAGAGCTGTCTTTGCTGCTGTCTGCAATTGTCTGTTATAAATTTTGTTGTCACTAACACATGGCATCGTGGGATATTTATACTGGCATAGTGTCAAGTGCATATACGTAAAATGTAATATTTTACCAGAAATAGTATGCAATTTATATTCTATCAGTTTCAAACTAATGTTTCGCACATATTAAATAAGTCTGACATACTAACATATAAGCGTGTTCGGCCCCAGTCAGACACAGAGTGCATTTAAGCAGCCCTAGGTTGGTTTTTAAAAAAGTTGTCAGTAAGAGTGAGTGTTTTTGCAGGAGCACCCTAGACCCCTCGAGTTGAGAAAACAATCACAACTTAGAGCGGAAAAATTGCCAGACATTATTATCATTTTTTCTCATTGTCCAGTCAGATTATTTGGGAGGTAGGCCCTCTGTGGTCGCAGTGATAACAAGTAGCAACGTACAGTGTCGGATCACAAGGTATAGATCTGTGAGATTGCTTCACAGCAAAATTGTGGTTAGGATAAAGACCGATGTTTCAGTGGTTGTCTCAAAAACAACTTGGGAAAAAAATGCCCAGCACTCAGGGAAAAAGTGTTCCCTTCGAGTGGGGCAGGCTTCAACAAAATGCAACTTAACTCATATTCCTCATAATGCTGAACCATTTCTTCAAAGACATAGGTGTTAACCATGTCTGATGAAAAGATACAATGGAATTACAGAGTATCGAGAGAATCAAGAGTTTTTGGAGGTTGGCCCATAATTTGGACTAAATGGTCTGGTTTTGACAAGTCTCTGTTTAACGTGACTCTTGCGAGTCTCTCAACTTTATCAAAGTGCAATACGTAATTGCTGGATTGCTTTGTTAAAACTTTTTTTTTTTGGTGTCTGATTTACAGGGAGGCATACACTGGCCAGGCACCATCATCACCACAATCAATCATCTGTCAACAAGGAGGCCTTGAACACCAGGATGGTGCTCAGTGACGACTCAGCAGAGAGGGACCACCTGATTGGGCTCGGAGCTAAACTCCCACTTAGCTCCACTAAGCGTCACCATTTGCATAAACATGCCCGCTTAGATGTAGTAGACGAGGATCCACCTGTTGGGGAAGAGCTCACTGCTGGAGGGGCGGGTCCAGACCAGCCCGGAAACCCCATGTCCGATGATGTTATTACCGTAGAGTTCCATAGCCCTGCGCCGGATATTGTACCCTCTGACGATGCTCTGGCTTGGGCCAAAGCACCACAACCCCAGAAACAAAAAGGAGGAGACCCCACTGCATGGACGCTTTCTGACTTTTACGACTACCTATCCCCTGATGATGACCTCTCTGCGCTAGATTCAACCCCAGAACCTGAGCCCAGCCCCTCACCTCCGCCTGACATGGAGGACGAGAATCCGCTTCTGGCTGGTTCTCCTGCTGTTCCCGACAACGTGAGGCCTAAGATGGATAGCGGACCCTCCTTACCAGCTCCTCCCATGCCAGGGCCGGATAAGGGTAAAGGGTTGGGCTTTGGTGGGGCCATGGGGGCCGACGGCTGCAGGCTGGGCTTTGTGCGCTCTGGACCTGGGGTGTGTGTGTCTGAATGTGATATTGAACCCAATTTCTGCTTCAACGGAGGGGTGTGCACCGTGGTGGCAGGAATGGGAGCCTTTTGCAGGTGAGAAAAACACAAAAACTTGTTAATTACACTAACTGGTTTGTTGTCCTTGAATGGAGAAATGTTTTTTCATAGCACTTGCAAGAAGGCAGTGACTTTTTAGAGGAAAAGTGGTACACACTGCACAGTATGTGAAGGCAGCAGGGCTATATGGGGTTGGGGGTTTGTCAGGCGCTTAAAAAGCATTCCCCTTTTTAATTATCTTGTTGGTATGATTTCCAATATGTTGCCTCTGCAACACAAAAGAAAAGATTTAGGACACTTCAGACAAGCGTACAGACACTGAAAACACAGACACGCACATAGATAGGAGGTTGGCTTAATGTGTCATTGGGGTTTGTCAAGATCACAGCAGGGTCGCCAAAGGATTAGCTCAGTTTTGGGGCCAGGGGGGTGGGGAGAGAATGTGTGCACATAGGCAAGGCAGCTGTATTGGTATAGCACGTTTCATACAGCAGAGCAATTCAAAGTGCATTGCGGAGCAATAAAATATGAAACATAATAAAGGATACAGATTTACAATAAAAAAAAGTAAAGAGATAAGATATAAAAGATAAAATAAATTACAAAATGATTTACAAATTAAAATAAAGAGGTGCAAGAATAAAAAGATGATTTAAAATAATCAAAAATCAAGTTTAAGAATAATTTTGTAGTCATTACCGGGTGGAGTAAGCAGTGTAAAAAAATGGAACGCTTTTAGCTTTGACTTAAAAGTAGTTAGAGTCGAGTTTGTCTAACATCATCTAGAAAGTAACTGCAGGTTTGTGCGGCATGATAACAAAATGTGGTAACTCTTGGTACAGTCAGTAGGCTGGCCCCAGGTGTCCTAAGGGTCCTAGAAGGTTCACATGTCACAAACATGTCAGAGACACTTTAAGAACCTAGGCTTGTGACAGCTGATGCAGACACACACAGCATGTGCACAGAAAGTATAAGGACAGTACAGTAAGGTCAGGGAGGGATACACTTCTCGTGCACACACCTTCACAGACACACACGCTCATGCACATACACTACCACACCTTGATAACACCATCTGTCCTATCCAGCAGACTCAGTGTAAGCTCAGAGGTAAACTGTTGCTCACCACGTTTACCTGCTGAGTAACAGTGCACACATGCATACACACACTCACTCGTGCAGACACACTTTAAACTCACGTTCGAACACAAGCAAGTGCGCGGAGAAAGACAGGACTATCGCAAAGATGCACACACACAAACACATGCACGCACGTATCCTGATCCTTTGATCTCATTAAGAGCTAGGATGCAGGCCGAATCCCTGCTTTGCAGGACAGACCTCGGGACACCATGTCATCAGCTCTGAGTACCATTTTACACTCTTTACTCAGGCTTACATGCTGTGGCTATAAATATTGTAAACATGCTAGAGCAGTGGGCACACACTCATATTAAACCTCTCAGCTTTTTTATACAGCAGGTCAGGAGAGAGGTTATTTTGTGCTGTTTTTCTGACCTACAAAGTGCTTGTCAAAAAGGCCAATAATGCTGCTTTTTGTGCATCCAGGTGCAACGTGCAGGACTACATCTGGAACAAAGGCACGCGCTGTGATTGGGCCGTCACAGAATTCCAGGTGATGTGTGCGGTGGTGGGCGTGGCCTCCGTGGTGCTCATCCTCCTCTTTATGATCATCGTATTCTTTGCCAAGAGGCTGCACCGCCTCAAGAATGAGAACAAGCGCCTTCGCAAACGCAGGTGTGTGTGTGTGTGTGTGTGTGTGTGTATGTGACCTGGAGGTGTGAATGTAAAAAAGTGTGTGCTGTGAGTTGCACTATGCAATGGGTGCTGAGGGAGGCAGCTGTGACTGTGTATGTGTCAGTCTAATTCCTGGTAGACTTTACAACCTAATGATTGAGAGAGGATGTTGAAATCAAACAAGAAAGGAAGCGTAGCAGCAGCAGCACAGAGGTGAGAACGGAGTAAAATGGAGATGAAGTCAAGTGTTGACAAGCAGTGAACAGTGAGAAAAATCCATCAGATCACATAGGATTTTATAGCTGCAATATAGTGTTTACAGTGGACCTAATTTCTTGTTGATATCCACTAAATTATTTCTGTTACTGTGATGAGACATTTTTGAGGTTTTAACCCCAGTTTCACACGTGGCAGAGCAGTGTAGGGAAATGGACTGAAAGAGATACAAATGCATAGGAAGCTAAAATAAAAACCCTCCACGTATTAACTGCAATATTTATGACACAAATGTCTGTCTTTGCCCTCCTGCAGTAAGTACCGCCCACAGAGCAGCGAACCACAGACGGACGGCCTCTCCGTTTCCACAACAGCTGACGGCTCGCAGCCAAACGTAAGGAAACTGTGTGACACTCCTCCGCCCGCTCCCCAAGCTCACACTCACAACCTGGCATACTATGACAACATTATCTGTCAGGTACGCCCCAAACTCTCCTCATGTTTATTCTCCTTTTTATCTCCTTCTGTTCATCTTCTCCTCTGTTGATCATTTTCTAACTTTTCCACCCCTTCATCGCATCTTCGATTTCTTTTCTGTTTGTTTTCTGTTGTAACCTCCATCTGTTGTCCACTTTGTTTATGAAGCCCTCTCCTTTTTTTCCCTCTCTGCCAGCTTAGAGATTTGATTTTTGTATCTGTCTGGGTTTGCCTGTCTTTCTGTCTTCGCGCATGGCCATCTATCTGCTCCAAACCACTAAGTTAAAGGGGACCTATTATGCTCATTTTCAGGTTCATACCTGTACCTGGTTTACTACTAGAACATGTTTACATGTCTTGATTTTCAAACACACTTAACTTTCCTCATAGTGTCAGTGCTGGAACAACTATATTTGCCCTCCGTCTGAGACGGTCCATGTTAGTGCCTGTCTCTGGAAGTCACTCTCCAGAAAAAGCCCAATCTGCTGATTGGTCAACATTTTGCTGGTCTTCCCGTCTCAGTGTCTCTTCTCCATCATTGCAGCAGGGGGGGAATGACTATAATGGAGAACAGCAGCACTTTATAGCATGAAAAATCACCAGTAAAAGCTACAAAATCTAAAACCTACAGGGCAGAAAAATGAAGCCAAGGCAGAAGTGCCAGAAATAACAGTTTCTTGTATTGCCACTTAAAGCTGGCTCCAGAAGCGAGTTAATCTCCATAGAACCCCATGTTAAAAGGCTCAACTTTGCAGCAAAAATAAACATGTTTACAGCCTGGTACAAAAATGATTTTAGTCTCTGTAGCTAATTTCAACAATTATGACAACTGAACGGGGGTCAGTTTTGATATAACTCACCCGTTTCAGTTTCCTAAAGGCTTAGAGTTATGCATAATTAAGGGTGGGGCCACTTTAAGGACAGACTATCTGTGAGGCGTCGCTACATCTGGGTCAGATCCACCCATTGCTCCTCCACAACCTCATCCAAATGTGGTCACGTCTGGCTCTGAAAAAATAAGAAGGTGACATGCAAAATGCCAAACTCAAGGCTACAAAACATCATTGTGACATCATTGTATCTACATCCATTATTTCATACAGTCTATGGTAAGCACTTGTAGCAACACACGTGGAGCAGACAACCATTTATAGAAATCCATCACAAGCTGATGTCACATTGTCTCAAAAGTGGAAAAAACAGTTGGAAACAGAATAATCTGAACTGTCAAGACCTTGAGGTTTTTGCTCACAGGGATTACTTTTACAAACATTTACCACATCATTTGAAACTTTGGCTATGTCTAATATAATCAGCCAACACTGTAATATTATATTCAGAAACGAGGAAAAGCATAATAAGTCCCCTTTAAGCTGTGCACACATCTGACTCACCTTAGTACCCTGATACATGAGGAACTTGTCATTTGGATTTCCACTTACAATTATAAATGTACAGTATGTGTGTGTTTAATGCTTTTTACACTCACTGATCCCCTCAGAGGCCACCAACAACCAGCTATACCTGGGAATATAAACCCAGAAACCCTTATAATCACTTACAGGTAAGCAGAGCGGAAATGTCCACATTGTCCCTCAGCAATTTCCCTCCCTGGCTTTGCTTTGAACTTTCCCTACTGTGCAAGCGCTAGCCACCAAATTTCGGCCCTTCATCTACTTCAAACCTCACTTCCACAAACTCTTGTTATCAGCTGTATTCCACGTACTCTGTAGGTTAAAATAATTAATCACCTCCCCGCAAGGAATCCTGCAACTAGTTGTTCAAAGGTGTTACGTGGTGACAGCTGTGTGATTAAATAGAAAGTTCCCCTATTTGCTACCTTTCTTGCCCATCTGTGAGGAAGCTGAGCCTCCATTTTGTTTTAACTGCTGGCTTCACTCTTGTGCCCATAAAGCTCAGACAGCCATTTTAGGGTCCTTGTGCAGCAGGTTCCCCTCTTTTTACCCAAATCTCTTGCAAAGGTCATGCATGTAGTGCTGCTATGACGTGAGCTGTAGCAGCATGTGTGTCTATGCATATGATACTTGTATGCATTGATGCAGTTATTTCTATCTGTGTTTCTGAGTGTTTGTGGGGTTTTGTGTTTGCAGGCAGATTTGTGTGTGCCCCTGTTTGGTATTCATCAATGATGCTCGCCTACTGGGTTACTAGGCCAACACAGTGTGTACTGTAGGGTTACTAATGCATGGTTAAATTTTAATCTAAATAAACAATGAGGAATCTTGTTGATAGAGGCAGATATAAGCAGGGATGAACCATAAACAGCACATAAAGTCTATGAGATTAACAGAACATAGACATTTTCCCCCAACGACTTTAAGCTTGTTGAGCTTGTTGTCTCTGGTGTGAAAGGGCGTTTAGCGAGTTTTGTCCAGCGGTAGCCAGTCTGGCTGATCAATGGTGCCCTACTTATTGCCTGCTGTGCGTGTGACCTTCAGATGTCTGTGACATGCCAATCGATCGATGGCTTGGTCATTTGCTAAATGACACATGCAGACGAACATAGTAGTTTCATAGCCATACAAACACAGATCTCTGACTCATGATTGCATAGGTGTCGATTTCAGGCGGGACGCAGGGGACACGCCCCTCTTACTATTTAGAACCTGTGCATTTGCCTCCTCCAATAAAACTATTAAAATAGCAGAGGAGTTTTATTTTAACACTACGAAAAAGCACAAGTTGGTGCATAAAAAATCCACCAGAATGCAGGAAATGAGGTGTTTGATGCTTAAAATTTTCTGGTTGAGCATCCCCAGACCCCCCATGTCATATTTGTTCCCCTAAATGTTGAAACAAAACCCACGTACTTAAATAATTGCATGTATTTACTGCATCTAACACCCGGCAACTACAAGCACACACTAATGGATTTTCCAAATCATATATTAATTTTCAGTTTATTAGCCACACCTGGCTGGGCTAAATGAAATGAACAAATAGTGACGTGCTTTTCTTATGTAAGCCACTGCTCTCAGAGCTCTGCTGGCATTTCAGTGTAGTGCTTATAGATGAGTGTCTGTGACTTCCGGATGCTCTAAATGTCAGGTCTAGAGGCTAAAAAGCCCCTGCAGACACATGGCCTGCAATACAGTTTTTAAAATGTCAGAGGTCCGACTGGCATTCTTTTAAATGCTGCGGCGTAATTGTCTGATTAGATAAAACTCTGAGTATGCAGGTGCAGTATTAGTCTATAAAGTGACCCGATATGAGCTCAGGAGTGATCATCTCTAACATGCAGGAGAACTCCCTGTGAGATATTTTGCTTCAGACGGTACTGATTTACTGATTTATTTTACATTTTCAGTTTGTTTAGTCCAAGCTAGTCCAAAATTCCGATATGTGCCTCCTCCAGTACATGTGAGGTAGCCATGAAGCCTCTTCTTTCCACGTTTTGACCCAGAGCTTACCTGTGAGAGTGTAATGCACCACCTGCCTGAAATCAGAAAGAACTGTCAACTCATTAGACTGATGAGGGGATGAAGTGCAGGTGGAGAACAGGCAGGAAGCTGATTGGCTAGGTGAAACTCAGGAACAGGGAGGGACTAACGAGGCCGATGCAGGACAGGTATGTAGATGGGTGAATAAAGGAAAGTTAGCACAGGAACACAGGAGGGGAAAACACTGTAACTGAAATCCAAAACGCAAGAAAACATGATATTCACAATAATAATCTGACCTAGTAAAACAAAGCACTCAACAAAACGACAACTGACATGCATGAATTAAGTAGATGATGTCATCATTTCCCAGACACTCTTTTAAACACTATTTTACATGTCCACACAGACACACGATGACTGAGCTTTGAAAAATCTGTCCTTTAGATGGCGTTTTAAAAAAAAATCTGTTTTAGTGACCTCAAACTCTGTGTGTTCCAATACTCATACTACCATACTATATAGTGTGCCAGACAAAGATTTAGTATGCCCCAATACATAGTAAGTCAGGTGCAGCATGCCAAAAATACCAGGATGCTCTACTACATCCGGTCGGATTTTGCAATATGCAAGCCAGCATGATTATCTGGCTACTCTTACCCACAATCCTCTGTGCAGTGAGAGAATATGTCACACTGACTGAGCCGCAAACAGATAACAGCTGATTGACAGCTGACAGACGCCGCAGTGACTGACGACATTACAGTGACTGGAATCGAGGACTTAAATAGTAATATAATTGTATTATATAAGCTTTAATTGTTTAAATGAACGAAATAATCATAAAGATTAGCAACAAGGGCAAAAAAAACAGAACAACAATAGATAAATGTATATCTAGGCTAATTTTAGTGACATAAAATGTTTGAGTCCACAATGTTAAAACTTAAAAATTAAACATTATGAAGTATCAACAGCAGAGCTCTTTAGGTTGATATCCGACAAGCTCTGCAGATGTTTTCTTTGATATATGAACAAGGGGGTCAAAAATTAGGGCACAGTGTTATGAAGATCTAGTATGTCCCGATTGTGTGCCTACTGCATGTAATAGTACAGACCTACTCTGTAATGGCAGCCCTGTTTACTAAAATATCTGTATGTGTATAGACAGGGTCTCAGGGTGCAGAACATCTACTCACCTGTGTCCCATGTGTTCTGTGTGTGTCTATATTCAGTAATAAACTCTCTCCACAGGATGATCCTCAGAAGCAAGAGGACCCAGCAAAGTCCCCACAACCCAAGGAAGAGGGGTCAATGAACATCCTCAACTCTCACTCTCCCAAACACGAGAACAACCGTCCAACCTCTGTCGTCCACGACCAGGGCCACACCCCTAACAATGCAGAGGAGGGCGCCGAGGTAAACACGCTCCAGAACAACCTGGTATAATGTCACCTTCTGTCAAAGTGTGCTGCTTGAGAATCAGACCAAAATTTTTTAACACGCACACAAACTGCAACAAATTGTTATCTATTGTTACAAAGTGCATACTGTGTGTTTTAAACAGTCCAATCAGGCATAATGTCAAAAGTAAGCACAACATGAATTTAAGGACACAACTTGAGAAGCACAATAGTCCTGTTTACAAGGCGGCCATGCCAATGCTGATCACATAGTGGCGCCTCGCCTCCTTTCTTTCCTCTATCGCCTCTTAATAAGCTGGACTAAAATCACTGGCTTGGACCATCTAATGACTGACTTTCCTCTCTACTGATGCCCTGCCTTGGTCTTTGGCCAATGAACGCTCCTTCATTGTCTCCTCTCCTTTTTCCCAAAACCCTCCCTTCGCCTCTGCCTGCCCCGCCTTACTGTCTCTCTCTGCCCGCATGCATTGGTGTTATCGAAGAAAAGTGTCTGAAAACGTAATATTTGCAAAAGAAGTAAGTGGAAATCAAGTGAATCTGTATTTGCGAAATATTCATATTTGACATTGCTAATAAGTGGATACGTCTAGATTACATGAGGTCAAAGTAATTGCTTGGAGTTGATATTTGAATCTATATACATATATTAAACACGCTGTGTCTTGGTTTTCAATGTGATTTATAATACTTTAATGTACTTGAGGTTCTTTTGTACTTTTTTGGGTATACATGGAGGATTATAGTTCACAGTTGTTGGAATAAATCTTTTTAATTTTATCCAGCTTGTCCCTGAGTGTTGCTATTAGCTCTACTTTCCCTCTCTCTTTTTCTCGCTCTCTCTTTCTCTGCATGTCTGCTCATGATGAAGCTAACTACTGCCCAACTGCTCCCCTGCTATTAATGAGTGAATGCACGGCTGACCCTGCTTTTGTGCTACAGTAGGCTGCTCACAGATTACACCAGACAAACAATGGCTACCCGGGGCCCGATCAGCACCACAGACAGCTCTCCAAAATGAATGGAGGATACCACAAGGGCTTGAAATATAATTTCTTTTCTTATTCTCCCTCTCAGAACAGTAAAAAAACAAGCTGGCTTTTTACTTAAAGGGGCAGCTCACCCCCAAATCAACTATAAATAGTGGCCTTTTACCCGTAGTGCTATTTATCAGGCTAGATTGTTCTGGTGTTAGTTGCCTAGTGTTGGAGGTATTGGTCGTAGATATCTCCAACGCAACTTGCACCAAAACAACCAAAACTGATAAAAAAGTACTACAGGTTAGAGATAAAATACTTATTTTTTGGGATAAATTGTTTCTTAAAATATTGATATGGAAATTTATTTTGAACATGTAAAAAACAAGAAAAGAGTTATTTATTATTATTATTGTACAAACAAACAAGCATGCAGACAGGGGAAAAGTAATATTTACAAACTATGAAAATAATAAAGCTTAATCTTTTTTTTAACACTTGATACTTGGTACACATATTCAAAAAGGAGTGAGAAGAAGTACAAACTTATTTAACCCCACTCCTTCTCCATAAGTCATTGATTTATAATTTATCAGCATCCTTATTGATTTAAGCGTATACTCTAATACACTCTAGCTAATTTTCCTAAACTTGTCTAACTATTATATTTATTACCTTTTATCTTTGTCATACATAAAATATAAAGTCATAACTGATATAAATTCGTATCAAAGAAAAACAAAGTCATTATTTGCATATTTATATCAGTCAAAAATACAAATTCATTACTCAAATGACCAACCAACTTACCCAGATTTTCTCTAGATGTCCCAGGACATGAATAACCTGTTTCTGACATTCATCCTGGATGATCATACCATATAATTATATTTGGGATATGGCGTTTACATGAGTACAGGGAAAATCCCATCATGTGTATTCCTGGTATACATCCTAGTTTCTTTCAGAGTACTCCAGCTAGCATATTTGGGCTTCTCATGAACAGAATATGGTGTTTACATGCTCAAACACATAAACAGGATAGTCCAAAACCCTCATCGTGAACAGGTTATTCATGTCCACGTAAACGCTCTCCCTTTTTTTTGTTCACAGCGTGTTTCCACCCTCCCTGGGTGGCTAAGAAATCTACAGATTTATGACAACATGTCTGTACCAATGGGTTTCATGTCTAATGATTCAAACATGCCTGTATTTCTTTGTTTATTTTTCTGTCATTATTTTTGTCTCTCTGAATGTTCCTACATTGTTGCATGCTTCTCTACTTAACATATTCCCACATCAGGATGGGGTCACTATTGGCCTGGAAGTGCTCCTCCCCAAAGAGGCTAAGCTCCACCCAGAGACCAGCTCGCCTCTTCAGTATGACGTCTTCCTCTACAAGGTTGCCAACAATGGAGACTCCGCCTCTCCCAGCCAAGCCCCTCCCACTCACAGCGCCAACTCTTACTCCTCCTCTCACCCCATGCCTAAATCGCCCAAATCGCCCAAGACACCCAAGACGCCCAAGTCACCCAAGTCACCGAAGGTGCCAAAGTCACCCAAATCACCCAGACACACCAGGGACCACCCACCCGGTAACCGTGAACCATTGTCTGTGAGGCACTCCTCACCTGGTCGTCACCCCACACCTGGTTGCCACCCCTCACCTGGCCGCCACCCATCACCTAGTCGTCACTCTGCACCTGGTTGCTATTCCTCCCCCACTCGCCATCCATCATCCCATCACTCTCCCTCCATGTACAAATACATGCCGCCTTCCTCCACCACCCCGCCTCAGCTACGCAGGCCCAGAGGTCGGTCGCAAGCTCCCAGCTCAGAGCGCTCAGGGAGTGGGAGAGAGTACCAGAGCGGACATCTGCGTCCATCCCCCTCCTCCCCTCACCTCACCCAGCCTCCTCCATCACCATCCAGGG
Organism: Plectropomus leopardus; assembly: GCF_026936395.1. NCBI lineage: Eukaryota > Metazoa > Chordata > Actinopteri > Perciformes > Serranidae > Plectropomus > Plectropomus leopardus. The sequence continues at coordinate 14,200,076 of NC_142192.1, read as the reverse complement.
CGAAGTACAGCCCTGCCAGCACCCGATCCCTGCCGCCACTCTCCTGACCTGGCCTCCGCCCAGCCTGCCATCCATACGCACAAGCATCTGTCATAATCTAATCTGTCCAGCGATATGTCCATCATGGCTCTAACTTTTTTTCATAGTGATTTATAGATTATCAATCATCCATCTTTGCACCCTGCCTCCTCACATTTATACTCAGAGGAGGTGCACATCACCTGGTCTTGGTCCATGGAGCCAGAAAACTAGAACTGGGACAGCTGAATGCACCAAAACACACATTCAACACCGCTTAGTTATGCTGCAGCCATTCACACTTCCGTGTAAATAATAACCTCTCAAAGCTCAGGTTACTGCTCACAAAAGCACAAAGTGAACCGCTACATGTGAATTTGCTGTTATAGCACGGTGCCAACGTCAGCAACTGCTGAGGATATTGTTCATTGAGGTTTCATAGAGGTTTACTACATTAGCCTTAGTGTTATCAAGTGTTTATATAAATCTTTTGGTATTCGGTGTGTACGATTATTTCATGTTTTCACAGGCTTTTTTGTATGTTTTTCATGTTTCTAATCCTCAATAAATAGATAATACAACAAAGTGTGCAGTACTGTGTTCGAAAGATGGAGAGAGCTGAGAGGAAAAGCAAACAAAGACTAAACAGACAGCAAAAGCCATAAGAAGATACAGGGGATTTGCCTTAAGTGTTGCAAAGCTACATGATTAAAAACAGAGTGACTCTGCTGCCTCCGTGTGGACGGAACAAACACTGGCGCTCCAGGAAGATTTCAGGCTGTAAAAGCAGTAAATCACAGGGGTAAAATCCCTTGTTAGCCTCCTTGTTTATTCTGTGACTTTTTAGAGCTCTGTTTGTGTTAGTCTACAGTATGAACTACAGTGTGTTAATCATGTACATGTGTCTATGCATGAGACTCACATTTAACCCTTTGAAACCTGAGTAAAAATTTCTAAAATATTGGAAGAAGGCAGTGAGTAACTGTAGAAGAAATTATCCAATATTTGCAGGAAAATTTGTAAATAAATAAAAAATAAATAAAAACCAAAAGAAAATTCAACTGAAATAGCCTGAAAATTAGAAAAAAAAAAAAACAAAAAAAAAAAAAAAAAACTAAATACATAAAAAATAAACGAAAGTAAAAAAAAAAATCCAAGAGCATTAGTCAAGAAAGAAAGAAAAATAAAGTTTAAAAAAATGAGCTTTTGTTTTACTTTCTATTTTTCATTTTCAATAATGTTGAATTTGGATTTTTTTTCTTTTCAAAATTTGAGGTTTGGAGTATTTTTTTCCACCAAAATAATTTTAACTGCTTTGAACATATATATATATGTATATATATATTGCTGTGTGTGTGTGTGTGTGTCCCTAATAATCTTGAAGTTTAGTATTGGGTATTTTCACTTTTAATATGCTACTTTAAGTACCATTTCCTGATTATACTTACTTACTTGATTACCTTTTTCAAAGCAGGACTTTTACTTGTAACAGGGCATTTTCATTGGGTGGTATTAGTATTTTCACTTTTAAGTGAAGGGTCTGAAAACTCCTTCCACTACTGCCTTTAAAAAATTAAATCCATGGGATTTCATTTTTAAAAAAATTAATTAAACAACAGCTGGCATTAAATGGGTGCAGTTATACAATTCAACAACAGCTGGACTTTTAACTCCTCATATATCACTCCGCTTCTCAGCTGCTCTACCTGTTAATTAGGCCTACATTAACGCTCGGGTGTTATCTACTTTAGGTTGCAGTGTGACAGACTGCTCTGTGTGTCCCTCTGGATTTGCCATATAGCAGGGAAAAAAAAGTTGTGGGGGGAACTTCCACTCTTTTTGGGGCTCATGCATGTGTGAGAGTTTTGGTAAGGGAAAGTAAAAAGGGCAACAGTTGCTGTTGGAGCTGTCACACCGTCTTCCGTCCGGTTTATTGTTTTATTAGTTATCCAGTTAGGCGAACCGAGGACGCTCGGTTACATTGGTGGCAGCGGTGTTCTTCAACAAGCCGCCATGAGGACTTTTCTGTGGAGTTGTGGAGCCATTACCTGAGCTGTTGTTTTTAGCTTAGCTGCCTCAGTATAGCTAGCTAGCTAACCCAATACAGCACTTCAAGACTATGCACAACTATGTTACAAAGATGTGGCGAGGAGACGAGGGCCCTTTTAAAGCCGGGACATTGATGTCTGACAGTCTCAGGGACTCTAACCTGCCCTCTCCCTTCACTGGCGTCAGGAGCCAAAGTTTCCTCAGCTGGGTGAGGCAGCTTAAGGTGGCTCTCAGTGTGTGTGCGGGAGGCGGCGGACACTGCGGTCATGAGCCGGTAAGGATTTTTACTAGTGGCCTGGACAACTCCAGAGAGACACAACCTATTTCAGTGGAAAACCCACAGATAATTGTGATACTAAGAAGCTGCCCTGGGCATAGCATATAAACCTAACTAACACAAAGTAGCTAGTTAGAAAAAGTTCTGTGTTGCTAGGCAACAGCTATCACTTCCAGCAGAGCCCTTTAAGAGATTATTCTTGTGCACTAACTTTCAGGTTGCAGGACTATGTGTGTCGGTGGAGCTAAAAAAAATCATTAGATGAACAAAAAAATTGTTAATCTGTTGTCGCGTATTACTGTAAACTAATAAATGATGCTTGTGGAACTGTTGTATAAAAGCAATATCACAGTCGAGATCGTGCTGTTGCACTGTATGGCTGTCATCATCTTCGGCATTACAGCCTGTGAATCACAGCCGTGATGGTATACAGTACCACAGCACTTCCTGTCATTTGATATTGCTTAAACATGCAAACAAGACTATTAAAATCTCAGTCAAAGAGGCAGCAAGTAAGACAGAGTTTAAGGGTTACATTGAAGAAATATATATACATATAAATATAAATATAAATATATATATATATATAGAGAGAGAGAGACTTCAAGAATAAAGTCATAATATTATGAGAAAAATGTTATAAAATTACGACAAGTAGTAGTTTTACAAGAAAAAAGTGGGAATTTACCAGAATAAATTTGTAATATTACCAAAATAAAGTCGCAATTTTATGAAAATAAAGTTACATTTTTACAGAAATAAACTTATTGCCAGCAAATTATAAAACAGGCAAGAGCACAAACAGCCTTCTTGGCAACCACTGTCCCTGAGGTCATGCCGTGCCACATATAGTCAACAGGTAACCTGTTCTCCTCTCTTTTATAGTTTGCTGGCTATATGTTTATTTCTGTAATATAATATCCCTTTCTCATAAAAATACAACTTAATCTCGTTAAATTCAGATTGTTTTCTTGTAAAATTACAATTTTTTTCTTGTAAAATTACAATTTTTTTTCTTGTAAAATTACAACTTTATTCTAGTTATGTTATGACGTGATTCTCAAAAAATGAAGACTTATTTTCTTGTAAAACTGGTTGAAAAGTTGATTCTTGTAATATTATGACTTTTTTTTCTCATAATATTATGACTTTATTCTCAAAATTACAAGTTTATCCTAGTAATAGTCTGACTTTTATTCTTGAAATCTAACTTTAAGTTTTTTTAAACATTGCCCTAAACCTCCATCGTAAAACAAGAACAGCAGTCCCCAAAGCAGAAGCCTCTCTCCTCTGTTGCTGGAACACACGCTTTTAAGCAGCTCCTTCTCATGTGCACCTTGTTAGGCCATACAGCACACGTGGGCAGAGCTGCAGGAGAGAAAAGGGACAACATCACAGAGCACATAAAGCTTAACAGGTCATACCAGAAAAACTAATACTGTAGATGCAACATTAAGTGAGTTAAGTTTGCAGTAGTGCTTGAAGAGTGAGAACACTAGCATCTAAACTGACAGAAATGACTCTTGCAGTTAAGTTAAGCTGCTGAATATATATCAGCTGACCAACCAATTAGTTAACCTGCAAACTGATATCAGTAGTGCATTTCCTGGGTGAATGTCTGGTCACTCATGTTTTATTGGTTGTTTGGTGTGTGTTTTTGTGAATTTCTGGCTACCATCTTTGTTTGGATTAGGAAAACTGGTGATCACTGGTTAGAAATATTCTTTTTTGTTGTGCAAGAAACAGAATATTTTTCGAGTCTTTGAAGACTTTGAAAGTATGCTCAGAACAGCAGTTGTCAGTGAAGTTTATTTGGGCTCAAAACATGCCAGATAAAAGACACTCACCTACAGATACTGACTAAACAAGACTTACTTTATTCAGTTAGTATCCATCTAGTTCAAACACAGAAAGGAGACAGCGTGTTATTCTCTTTGAATCCCTTTATAGTTTCTTCTGCACTTCTCCCTCATGTTGTTACTGTATTATTCATTTTGTGAGGGGTAGTGCTTCTATCCTCTTTCAGGGTGAGAACGTGCTCACCTCTTGCAGCACGCACTTCTATTACTTTAGGCAATTCAAATTAAACTTCGAACATAGTTCCCACAATGTGACCTCCTCCACTGTGGTTAACAGCTGTAGGCTGCAGTGGCTCAGCTCTTTTGTTCTCTGACTATATCCTGGATGAAAAGCACCCTCTCATTCTAGATGGATCAGTTGAAGGTGAAGTTATCCTTCCCGCTGTACTCATTCATCAAAAATAGGCTGTGTTGACATGAAAAGAGTAATTGACAGGCTTTTAGGTGGAGTGTCCGTGTCCCTCAGTGACACTCAGGGCCTCTGAAGAGCTCTACTGCCCTGCTCCACCTGCAAAGTGCTTACAGTGTGTCCTCAGTATGCCCTCACTTGTCAGGTTTTTCGAGAATTGCCCCGGTGTTTTGGTTTTTTTTGCAAGGGCGCGAAAGACAGTTTAATTTTGGAGTCACATTTAAACTGAAATAGTACTCACTTGGAAATATGATTACATTTTCTGGGAATCATGTTTCTATATTGGTGCATGAAAGCACATTTAGTTCAACATTTTACTTAAAATTTGGCTGCAAGGAAAAGAATTGACACACATCTGTGGGTCTATAGATGACCTGGCTGTCCTCTTTATCTTGTTATGGTCCTGAATTATAGAGGAAATCACATAATACATTTGGCAATATTACAAAGCAGATTCTTGCTTACCTATATTCAAAGAAAATGTGAGAAAAAGTGAGTGGTTTAAAGTAAACAACTACTCAAATAACACCAGCTGAATGTCTTATTTTTGCTGACATCCAGTGGTTAAACTTTCCAGATCATTTCAAAGGATTAATGGCTTGAAATAGGTTCAGAGGATGCCACATTCTTGCTGCCACTAAGGCTACATCCACATTACAGGGCTTAATGCTCAATTCAGATTATTTCCCCAGATCCGATCTGTCTGCCAAGACTGTTCACATTCATGCAGTGACCCAAATCTGACATCAGTATGAATATACCTCTGCCCTTAAATGCCTCACATGCAACCAATAACATCATGTTTGAAAAACAAAAATTAATAGCATAACAATGCAAGCTTCATCTCAGAAATGGACTCAGTGGGAAGGTGCGATGACAAAATCCTGCGCAAAAATTAGCCTTGATGTGGAGGGCTTCATGAAGGACCCATTCTTTCAAACTGTGGGATATCTAGGTCCAATATTTATTTTAGTGCCTTACCAAAACACTGTCATGGCATATAGGCAAGCTGCTCGCAGTTGGGGCTGGTGTGCACAGGGCTAGCAAGTGGGGCAGCGTACTGCAAGAGTGGTACAACCTTGGCAGCCTTCTGTAATAATGATGAGATAAAACTGTGGATGTTTGGGAAAGTCGCATGTGATTTCCAATAATCTCACAGTGGTCGTGTGGTCAGTGATCAGTTATGTATCAGATTTAGTACGCATATAAAAGTGGCCCAGATCTAATTGAAATACACTAGATTTTTGTTTCTGCAGGACTCTGAATAAAATCAGATCTGTGTCACATGAGAACAAAAAGTCAGATTTGCTTGTAACCACAAAGCCTAGATCTCAGACAAGAATCTTGCAATTACTTCAAAATTTGAATCCAGTGAGAAATTAACTTATCAAGCTGTTTGTAGACTTTGGTCCCATTATCCAAGCAGGGCACGCGTTTGAGGGTCAATCCTGTGATAATTTCTACCCATAAAGAGGTCTGTTGTTGCAGATCACAGCCAGGTGTACAAGTATTACAGCCTGCTCAAAGTTGATAATGTCCTATAGGGCTTTGTCCGTGTGTCTCACAGTCAAGGCCAATAAAATCTTTAGATTAAGGGTGACATCATCCACAAAATACAGTGAATGAGTCAAAAATATATTAATGGAGAATGTATTTGATACCTCACAGTTTGATTGTAAAAATATAACAACTTAAATTTGCAGAGTTTCATAAATGTTTCTTTTGTGGCCAACTGAGCAGAGAGATTTTTCACAGATCTTTGCAGGTCTAAACACCTAAATCGGCTTTCTGAATGCAGAAACACAACCTTGAACATGCTCTTAAGAAAAACATCACTTTTCTGCACTCTTAACTCCTCTGATATATCACCTTGCGCAACCTTCTTTCCAACCTGCCCCACTTGTGTGTGTGTGTGTGTGTGTGTGTGTGTGTGTGTGTGTGTGTGTGTGTGTGTGTGTGTGTGTGTGTGTGCGCGCTCACGTAAGTGTGTCTGTGTGTGCAGCTCCTAAGCAAACCACTGAGTGGCAGTGTTGCCCCACAGACCAACATCACACTGCTACTGTAGATTCAGATAAGACCCACCGGCACTTTGAAACCGCTGATCTGCATCTTCATTTGCATTCACTCTGTGTCGACTGAGGGAATGTGTGCTGATTCAACATGATGCTGTGATAATTGATATTGTTATCATGTAGCTATCTGGGTGATCGCTGATGATCTCGGACACATTTAATGCTTTGCAGGGGAGGAGATAAGAGCTGGGATAGTGCACAGGTGTGTGTATGGGTGTGTGTGTGCAGGATGAATAAGATGTGATCTGCAGTTAATGCTTTGCAGGGTTGATGGGATGATATGTTTGCATACTATATGTGAAAATTTTGTGTGTGTGTGTGTGTGTGTGAGAGAGAAAGAGAGAGAGAGAGAGAGAGAGAGAACTGCTTGAGTGGATTGCCTGCTGGCAGCTTCATTACTGCCTCTTTAAGTAAGACTATAAAGTGTTTTTTCGCTGACCCAAAACAGATGTAATTTCTCTCTCACTTGCTCCCACTCTGCCCTCCCTTCTGTCTTTAATACACACACAAACACATGCATGCATGCACACACACACACACACGCACACGTCTCCTGAGACGCCTTCATAGCAGATGAAGGTTTTTATAATTAGTGGAAAACCCACACAGTGCAGAGAATTGACTGCATTTTCACATAAAACCCAATTCGGTTTTTAATCATTTTTTGACAAAGCTTTGATTCATCTGTTTGTTTACTTTCAGTAACAAAGAAAAGATGGTGAAGACACAGGAGTGCTAAAACAAGCTATAATAATCTATAGAATCCGGATAATCTGATGGAGTTTATGCATCTATTGTTCATCCTCAATACCTACAATTACTCTATATTTGGTTTTCAAGTTTTTATGCTCTTTAATGTCTTTTACTCTCTACAATATTAAGAGTCCCCCCACTCTTTCCCTCTCTCTTTGTGCTGTTGCTTTTGTGTCCGCTCCTCTCTGTGAGTCAGGTTAAATGGCTTTCTATTCAGGATTGAGAAATGTCATCACTTTGTATGTGTGTGTGTGCAAGAAAAGAGTTTATGAGAAACGACATTGTAAAGGGTCACCTCACCCAAATCACAGAAAAGATTTAAAAAAAATATTCCCAATTTTAACATAAAGGTATCTAGCCATGAATTTTACATTTATTTATATGAATTTGTTTTTTCTTTTTCTTTTTTTATGATTTGGATTTTTCCATCTCCTTTGTGTTGGAATTGTAACAATGGCCCTACCTACTGTAACATCAACCACTGGTTTGTAGAACACGTTTTGAAGCCTTGACTTGACACTATCAGGAGCTAGCCTGTCTCTCAAAGCAGCCGCATCTTTAATTATGTGTAACTTTTTAGTAGAATGTAAATGGGTGAGTTGTATAAAAATTCACCACTGTACAAATGACGCAAATGTGGAAATTAGCTATTGAGATCGACACGTTTTTTTTTTTTTTTTGGTACCAGGCTGTAAATATGTTTATCATATCTTAACTCAATAAATTTCACACACACACACACACACACACACACACACACACACACACAAAGTGATAATGTCACAGATTAACTCTCACTTCTTCCATCTGCCTCGTCTTCCTCCTTCTCTCCTTCTTGTCCTCCTTTTGCTGCTGTCATTTAGTTTTTCACCTGCGGTAACATCGCTCTCTCTTTATCTTTACCCCCCTCCTTCAGCCTCCTCCCTTGGCTTCCATATTGATTTACTCAGTATCCCGTGGTCACATTCTTGTGGTGAAGGTTTCCGGCTGAAAACTGATGACATTTACCTCCCAGTCACCACATGGCTCATTTAAGCCCCACAAAACAGCGCACTAGCTTATACAGTGCATGCCGCTGCTGTGAAAGTTAAAGGATGATTGCAGACATTTTGAACGTTGGATGGTGTAATGAGCTACTCTGCTATATCTGAGAAGCATAATTCAAAGGCCTGAGTGCTTTTGATAACTGTATAAACACAACTATGAACATGATGTTTGATATTCGTTCCCAAACTTTCTCTTTGTTCTCTGTAGACCGAATCACTGACGTTATGCCAACACAACCGGGTAGACAATTGTAGACAATTGTTTTGATATGTGAAACTTCTCTCCGTTGTCATTTTCAGCAGTAATGTTTTGAGGTACAGAGGTAAAAACCGTGGTCAGACCTATCTGACATTTCAGCTGTGCCTCTTTTATATACTGTGTGGCTTTGCTCACATGTTTGATAAACCAAATCTAAAGGCACAGAATCTAAGCAGTGTGTTGATGTGGATAGCTTCCACAGCAAAATATTTCTGCCAACTGAAAAATCAATATATTTCTAGCTATAAGTGTATTCTTTATATGGAATATTTGCACTGCTTTACCTTACACGTTAACCAATTGAGGCAGTGGTAGACCAGCAACTCGGAAATAAGTTGGTTTTTTTTCTTCAACACAGTCTGATGGCTTTGAGAAAACAGCTTTCGTGTCCTTTCAGAGACGGCTGTCTGGCGTCAAGCTAAAATGCTGAAAATATTCAAAATATAGCTTACGCCTAAACTGATTTTTTATTAGGTGGGTCTTTTCTTTCAGTGGCAAAAAACGTGTCATTTGAGACAGCATTTATTTTAGCGCTGTTCAGTTTTCTGTACGTGAAACAGAGATTTATAACAGGAAGTTCTTGTAAATAGACATTGATATTCAGTCTATTTTCACGCCAACTCTACTTTGCCATTCTTCCATTGGTCCTTGTTACCATGGAGATGTCTTGGATCCAAGGTGGGCTTTACTTGAAGGAAAAGAGTGTGACAATGAAAGGTAATGAGAGACTGTTTTGTAAGGTCAAATAAGTAGAGCCCCTGTACACACACCCACAGTCATGTTTTCATCCCATTCGGATGAGATTAAATTGCCTTATTCATTTCATTGATACCCTTACCATGACTTGCCTAACGCGACTACCCTGTGAAAAGATAGAGGTCCGCACACCGGGAGCTCCCCTTAAAGGACGTCATTCTGCGAAATAAGTGAAGTTTTGAGCCAGACGCTCTTCCTCAGACTTATACGTTTTCTAATGAGTCGCCATCTTAAATACATGTCAACAATCACGTAACTCAAAAAACAGCTGAGGTCATTCAATCTCGGGTGAGGTAGTAACCGAGTACCCTAACATTAAACTAACCGTACCCTAACTTTATGTATCATCCCATAGAGATCACGCTGTAGGGTCACAACGAAGCCCCTTCTTTACACGGAGGGTAGAGAGCCCCTGAATCTCATTATTTTCCCATTTTGCAGATATTTATAACTGCTGTTCTTCTTTGAAAAGCCACTAATTGCTAACAGCTGTTTTTTAAATATCCCACAATGTGGTCACCAACATAATATGTGATCAAAAGGTCAAACGTCCAACCCAAGGTCATGTCTTTCAGGCTTTACATTTTACCTAGTTTTGGCACTGTTGCTACCTTTGGTCCCAGCTCAGAGGCGAGACGACTCTATCCCCCTTTTCCATGATTGGTCGTTATAAACAAAACGGCAAGGGGACATAATTTATATTCCCACTTTGAACAGGCAGTGTAAATGCAGCTTTTAATCCAGATCTTTAGCCTAAAATTTAATGATTTAGGAAGACAAACAGAAAGAGAAGTCTCCACAATGTGACTGTGACAACAACTTTGTCCTTACAGTACACGTGTAAACACATACACACACACACACACTCACACACAAAACAAAAAAACATATCTGAGGGCAGGGTAGAAACACCTGTGGAGAGGAAAGTGGGGACCCAAAGGCAGCACCCTGCTTTCACCCAGTGGTGCTGGAAGGAAGGAACCCAAATTTACCAACATGGGTGGGAGGCATCACACACACAGCACATGCACATAGACACACACACACACACACACACACACACACACACACACACACACACACACACACACACACGACGCAGGTGTGCAACGATTGGGAGGGGCACACCACAGCGGGACCACCGTCTGTGAGGCTTAGAGGGATGATAGTCATGCATGTGAAATTACAAGCAGGGTTCTTCTCTCTTTCCTCATGTCGTCCTGAAAATACATTTCATTGGCTTAGATTATAATAAACAATAAAAAATCAAATATCTATGATTAGGAATCAGTGTGTATTCACATAATTTAAGGATTTGAGTCAATTGTGCAGCTTTCTTGCCATGATAGAAACAAAACATTATGCAATACATGATGCAAGAGCTCGAGCCAGAACAATCAATTCACTCGTGACTCTATTATAAACTTCAAATGCCACTCAGACGCCTGTTTGCAGACTGTAATTGTATTCAGTCTAATAAAAATAACTTAATGTTCTCTTCCTGGTGAAAAGATTAATTCATTTTATTCCTCATGTTAATTGACTTGAGAGCTTATATAAACACTTTATTATATCATTGCCTGCTGATGCTGAAGTCAGTGTGAAATTGCATTACCATTCTCTCATTTTTTCCCCCTTCTTTCCGTTTAGTCACTCGCTCCCGCCACTGTAGACTTACGACTGGCTCTCCGGCTGAGGGAGTTAATGTGTTCGAGAGCCAGCTGTCCCTCAAATAACACACTCAATAATTCATATTGCACAAGCACACACATGCTGATCTGTGTGTGTGAGTGTGTGAGTGTGTGAGTGTGTGTGTGTGTGTGTGTTAAGATGCAGGTCACTTCAACACTTTTTGTGTAAACTCGGCAAAGGAAGTTAAAGGAAGTGCTGACCAGTCTTGGACGCAGAATTGTTGCTTGCTAAGGAGGCAATAAAACAATGTATGTGTGTGTGTATCTGTAAGAGATAGAGTCACAGTAGGTGTGTGTGTGGGTGCGTGAGGAAAGCAATAGAAGGGAGGCTATGTCCTCTTTACTAATGGAAATCAGATCTCTCATGTGTTGAGCCAGCAGAAGTAGAGAGGTAGATCCATCATGTCAGACTGGGGTCAAAAACGCAGGCCGACCTTCACTCACACACTCCAAGTAGTTTCCCCAAAATGCTCAGATTGGCCACCTCTTTAATTTACAAATGGAAACGAATGCAGGGATTAGATATCAGTTTGACAGACAAGAGAATGGGTGGAAGCGCTTAATATGTCTAGATTTGCAAACTTGTGTTTTGTGGGCCAGCTGCAGTGTCTTGCTTGGGCATGTTGTCTTAAAAATTGTTTATTGCTCCCACTGCTCAACAGCTCATCTGTTTTTTTTTCTTTGCTTTTTTTAGCTGCTTTGGGTCAAGCCGATGCCCAAGTCTCATTGAAGCAAGTCTGGAATCAAGCCCAAGGTATGACAAACGTCTTCATAAGCAAGTTGCAAGTCAACTGCAAGTCTTGAATATCTCTGAATGCTGATCATTAAAATGTCACACCATAGGGACATTTTGTCCTTTCAGAGGTGTGTTAACACTTTATTTAAGTTATTTATAGTAAATATACTGTCAAATGTGAATAATTAAGCAATATTACACGAGAGCACCTCCGTCTTGTGTTATCACGGTCGTGCCAACAATGACGGTCAACCTCACTCTCAAGCGTAATTTTGCGATTCTACAACAGTCACCAGCAAAAAAAATTAGATAAAATCAAAATGTAATTATATTGTGGGGAGGGTCACTGTCAAAATAAAACACTTTTTCTAGTGTTGTCTCCAGACAATGAGTCACGTCAATAGACCCCTTTGACATCTAGTGTAAGAATTTGGGTGGAGTAGCACACTAAAAACTGACTCACCGGCTGGTCTTTTACCACATCCTAACACACACACACACACACACACACACACACACACACACACACACACACACACACACACACACACACACCAGGCTGGAGTTCATCGTCTTCTCTTTCTGCTCTGCTGCTTTAACAGGCAGCAACTACCCCACCCACCCTCCACCCCCACCCCTCCCTCTTTCCTC